>NC_057803.1:350830538-351055792 GCF_018294505.1 Triticum aestivum
GGTTGGGTGAAGATATACTTGAGACTCTGGTGATCGGTGTAGATCTCGCAACGTTTACCAAGAAGGTAATGTCGCCAGGTCTTGAGTGCATAGACTACGGCTGCAAGCTCTAGATCATGTGTAGGATAATTCTCCTCATGTGGATGCAACTGTCGAGATGCATAGGCAATCACATGACGATCATGCATAAGAATGCAACCTAGTCCCTGTCGTGAGGCGTCGCAGTAGATAATAAAGTCTTTAGTGAAATCCGGTGGCACAAGTATGGGAGCAGAAGTCAGGCGTCTTTTCAGTTCCTGAAAACTGTACTCACACTGTGGGGACCACTCAAACTTTTTATCTTTCTTGAGAAGTTCCGTGAGGGGTTTGGCTACTTTGGAGAAGTTTTCAACAAAGCGGCGACAATAGCTGGCTAGACCAAGGAAACTCCTAACTTGTTTAACAGTCTCAGGTGGAGTCCAATCGAGAACGGCTTGAACTCTCTCGGGATTGACAGCAATGCCCTTACCAGAGATTAGTGGCCTAGGTAGGTCACTTCTGGCAACCAAAATTCACACTTGGAGAACTTGGCATAAAGGCGGTGCTCTCTGAGTTTTTCTAACACAAGTCTAAGATGTTCGGCATGCTCTTCCTCGTTCTTCGAGTAAATAAGAATATCATCGAGGTAAACCACGAGGAACTTATCTAAGTACTCCATGAAGATCGAGTTCATCAAGCGGGAGAATGTGGCTGGGGCGTTGGTTAGGCCGAAGGACATGACGGTGTACTCGTACTGACCATAACGAGTGACAAAAGCTGTCTTGGGAATGTCCCCGTTTCTGATTTTGATTTGATGGTAGCCTAATCTTAAATCCATCTTGGAGAAGACTGAGGATCCAGCGAGCTGATCATACAGGTCGTTGATCCTGGGAAGCGGATACTTGTTCTTTATCGTGACCAAATTAACGGGACGATAATCTACAACCATCCGGTCCGTACCGTCTTTCTTCTTAACAAAGAGGACGGGGCAAGCCCAAGGAGAAGAACTAGGACGGATGAAACCCTTTTGCAAGGACTCATCAAGTTGTTTCTTAAGCTCGGCTAGTTCTAAGGGTGCCATCTTGTAAGGTCTCCGGGAGATTGGAGCTGTTCCTGGGATAAGATCTATGACGAACTCTACATCTCTGTCAGGTGGAACACCTGGAAGTTCTTCTGGAAAGACATCCGGAAAGTCACGGACTACCGGGATATCTTCAAGGTCTGGAAGAGGGCTGGCATTAAGAGAATAGAGCTGACGCTTTGCAACTCTAGTGGAGACGGTGACTAACTTGCCAGATGGGTGTGTAAGCTGAACAGATCTTGTGTAGCAATCAATCTTGGCATGATGAGCTGTCATCCAGTCCATACCCAAGATGATGTTAATATCTGAGGACTTGAGGGCTACAAGTGATGCAAGGAATACAAGTCTATCAACAAGGATTTCATTACCATGGCTGATTCTGGTGGTCTGCCATCTAGACCCTGGGGTTTGGATTTCAAGCGGAGTTGGCATATCACCAAATGACATGTCGTGCAAACGAGCATAGCCTTCAGAAATGAAGGAGTGAGATGCTCCAGTATCGAATAGAACTGATGCTGGGTGACAATTGACAAGGAGTGTACCAAGAACGACATCTGGATCATCATGAGCGTCTTTAGCTGAGACGTGATGCACACGTCCACGTTCAGTGGGAACTGACTTGACACTGATCATCTTGCATGATGGCTTAATACAGCCAACAGTCTTCTCGGGCTGGAGTGGAGCATAACTAGTCTGAGAGCAGTCACGTGCATAGTGTCCTGGCTTCCCGCATGTGAAGCAAGTCCCTGAGGTTGGACGGGGACCCGCACTGACAAACGGTCTACCAGTAGGCCTGGGTGGAACATACGACTGAGCTAGAGGAGGCACCACATGAGATGACCTCGGTGTATAACCGGAAGGAAGAGCGGAGTTTGGAACCCAAATCCGGCGTTTCTGGGAACTAGAGCCAGAGGGAGATCCCAAATCACGGGTGTGCTTACGAGACTCCTCGTAAGTGAGTTGAGCTGTCTCTGCATTGATGGCCTTGTTCACAAGGGCTTGGAATGTATCACAATGATGCAGGTGGAGATCACGACGCAACTTGGGGTTGAGACCCTTCCGGAACCTAGATTGCTTCTTGGCGTCCGTGGACACTTCTTCTGTGGCATAACGGGCAAGGTTCTCGAACTCTCTGCTATAAGCATCAACAGCCATCCTACTCTGGGTGAGACTACAAAACTCTTCTCTCTTGCGATCAAGGAGGGCCTGGGGAATGTGATGCTCACGAAAAGCCTCAGTGAAATCCTTCCAGGTAGGAATCTGGCCAGCTGGAAGCATAGCCTCATAGTTCTGCCACCAAAGACTAGCAGGACCTTCCAGGTGGTATGTGGCATAGTTGACCTTGTCATCTTCAGCTACGCTCGCGGAATGCAGCTTAAGAGTGATGCTACGCAGCCAATCATCTGCATCGAGTGGCTCGATGGAATGATGAAAGGTAGGTGGGTGCAAGCGAATGAAGTCATGAATGGTAGCAGACTTATTGGACTGACGTGCGGTGTTCTCCTCGATACGTGACAACAAACGGTTAGACTCACGCTTGTTCCTCTCCATTTCTAACATGAACTCTGTCAACGAAGGCTGGTCAGGAGGATCCTCATCCCTACCATCTCCATGGTTCTGGCTACGAGCGACGAAACTTCGCTTAGCTGATGACATCCTGAGAGACGAACCAAGGACGGAATCAGCATCAACTATCGACTGTAGAATGTAGGACAAGAAATTAGTATCACTCGAACTCCTAGGGAAATTCCGGCAGCATAACGGCAGTAAAATGCTCAGAATGAGACATCCTACTAAAAATGGGGTGGTAACATACTCATCAGCATTACTCAAGGTTCTGAGATCATACTAAGCAGACTACACCGGAAATACTCGAAACTGGGGTATGACTCTGATCAACCAGTCTTATGGAACTACGGAGTAGTAACACGTGATCCTGATAGACGGAAGAGAAGCCTAGTTCCTTAACCCCGGAGGAAGATAGGAGGACTCAGATCAGAAGGCCATGAGGTAAAGGAGTAAAAGAGCCTTACGTTCCTTCCCACAATCAATTCCCTTACATAACTAAAGAATTTCTAGACTCAACTTCGACCAGTATGGCTTGGTAAACCTACAGGCAGTCAGGCTCTGATACCAAAGCTGTCAGGACCCCGACTCAATGCCACATCGATCTAGCATGTAATACCTCATATCACTTTGCAGCCTCACGCACGGTATCCCCACGGGTGTCGCCTTACCTTTGCCCGGGACCGTTTGCGAATTTTGGCACACGTATATGATGGTGTCGCTAGCATCCATATGATAAAGAGCCCGGGCTGACATGGCTAGTCGTAAACCCAAAGTGGCACTAACTTACAGGGACAGGCATCCATGACCCAGCATCGAACGTGTCGGTCATCAACGAGTGAATCCAGGCTGTAGCACTGGGCTAACAGGACTCCGGTGAACCGGGCTGTAGCGGGCTAGCAGGACTCTGGTATTCATCGCGTGACATTTCCCCGAAGGGACAGACACAGGATCGAAGAAGGACACATGCCGGCCTACCTAAGTGTTCCGGAGCAGTAGCAAGCTACCAGGGCTCAGTGGAAGCACTAGGAGACATTTCCCGGTAAGAGAGGCTACTAAGAATCAACAACTAGATAGTCAGGTCCCACACATAGCAATACACATTACACGTACGCATAACATGCAAGTATGTGCTGTACAACATGGCATCACAGCATAACTCAACAAACATATAGATAAAGGCTCAGAAGAGCCATCATAGCATTATTACAAACAGGGGTCACATGACCCAACAGTCAGAGCAATCAAGCAACAAACGGAAGCATTACATGTCTGGGTACAGACATCTACAAATGAAAAAGGCTGAAGAGCCTGACTATCTACAGCATCCGATCAAGATCGTAGCTGAGGTACTAGCTACTAGTCGAAGTCCGCGAGAACACTATTAAGACCGAAGTCTCCGCTGCAAAAGCATAAATAAAGCAACATGAGTACAAAGGTACTCATCAAGACTTACATCAGATCCTATCATACATGCATTTGTATCAAGAGGGTAATGTGGGGTTTAGTTGCAGCAAGCCAGCTTTGACTCTGTGGCTATCCTGTTCTACGACTACCAGAAACTCTGGAGGTGAAACAACGTACACGAGTCCACTAATCACCACACAATACACTACTATGGATTCATCCCCGTCCCCCTACGAGAAGGCCATCCATAGCACTCACACTTGTCTTGAGCATTTTAGTGTATCCACTTCGAGTTGTCTATGTACCATGTAAGCATCCAAGAAGTCCATAACCGCGGACCCGGCTATTCGAATAGATCACGTTAACCCTGCAGGGGTGTACTTCTTCACACACGCTCTCGCCACTTACCGCCATGTACACGTCATGTATCTCGGCAACCTTCAAGCGGAAGCCTGGCGAGGGTGTCGGCCATGACCTGACTAACCACACATGACTCTAGTCCAGGTTTATCGCCTATTCGGGTTCCATCCGCAAGGAGATCCAGCCGGGGTGTCGCTCACGGCCCCAAACGATGTGAGCAGGGTTCCCGAGCCCACCAACCAGGTGCCACTCGGTACACCGGGCCACGTGTGCCTAGTCTGTCCCAAGCCCACCCTGCCGGGTGCCACTTGGTAGAAAAATAGCACTACCTACAAACACCAGAAACTAGTTGCGACTCCTGGACAGAGACCAAGTTCGTTAATAAGTCGAGAGGGGTCGAGTTACCGGAACCCAATGTGTGGTAGTATCGAGTCATTGGACAACATACATAGAACTCAGTGCTTAAGGACGGTTCCAATGAGACAACCCACCATGTACTCCTACATGGCCTCTCACCGCTACCTTTACCAAATCGTGTTCACACACTTCACTCTCAGCATCAGAACATATCGTGACACTCCAATTCATTCCCAATGAATCAGACCTGACACAACTCTAAGCAATAGCAGGCATAGCATGGTAGGAACACATCAGTGGCTTCAATCAACTCCTACACATGCTAGTGGGTTTCAACTATTTACTGTGGCAATGACAGGTCATGCAGAGGAATGGGTTCAACTACCGTAGCACAAAGTAGCAGATGAACCGTTGTTGTCCTAATGCAATAACTGAGAGCAGGAGCGAGAGAGTAGGGTTTTATCGAAATGAACAAGGGGGTTTGCTTGCCTGATAAATCAACAAGGGAGGCACTGCTTCACAGACAGGTACTCTGGAACGTCTCCGGAGTAGGACCTATCGAGAAGGAACGGTGCCGGCAATCAATACACAATCATATGCAACGATATGATGCATGAACATGGCATGTAGATGTGATGCTGTTTGAGCTAATGCAACTAGTGTTCAATTGGTTTGAAGTCCATTTGAACCAAAGGTTCAAATGCATTTCTAAATTAAGTCTCTTATATATGCCATAATGTGTTTTCCCATATTCAGCATGTATGGGTTGGTTTGTCATGCATGAAACTAGTACAGATGGAAAGATTGCATTTTTCTGATAATTTTTCATGTATAAATTATTTTAATCTGAGCTACGGTTGAATTGATATGAATTTTTGAAGTTTAAAACAATTTCTGGAATTTCCTGATTTAATTTAAATCCAGAAATCATATTATTGCGCCAGCATGACGTCAGCACGACGTCAGCGGTCAACTGGGCTGGTCCGGGTCAAACCTGACGTGTGGGACCCACACGTCAGTGACAGGGGGGTTAACAGGGGTTAATTTAGTTTAATTAAAAGGTTAGGGGGGGTCGGGCCCACTGGTCAGCGACCCTGGGGGGTCAAACCCGGTCAACTCGCTGGCGTTTAGCCGCCGGCGAGGCCCAAGATGGCGGAACGCCGCGGGAATCACCCACAGGGCTCCGTTCGAGGCGTGTTTAGGCTCTCCGAAGAGCTGGCAATGCGGCGCGTCGAGCAGTGCCCTCGGCCAGAGCTGGGGTGGCCGAGAACGACGTCGGCGACCACGTTTTGCGGCCGCCAGAGTTCGGCTGTGTTCGGGGGCGCGACTGCAGCGTGCAAATGCGCGAACTGAAATGCTAGCGGGGCACTACGAGGTGCGGCGAGAGTGCTAGGTGCACTGGCGTGGCCAAAGGGTCGCCGGAGCAACACCGGCGACAAGCTCGAGTGGAGGCGAGCTTCGGCCATGGCGGAATTGAGGCCTAGACGGCATAATCGCGAGGAGGAGGAGAGGGGTTCGAAGCAGAGGCTCACGGGGAGGTCGATGGGCTGGTCGGCTTGCTCGGGGAAGGCCGGAGCAGAACAGGGCGGCGAAGACGATCTCGGACGACCGAGGTTGAAGACGAGGACGGTGGCGACGATGGAGGCCGTCCGGAGGTTCGTGGCTCGACGAGGAGGTAGCTGGCGATGAGGCGGAGCTCCTGGGCACGACGGGGAGGCGAGGGGGAGGCGGTGGCTATGGCCACGGCGTGCGGCGGCGACGGCAGCGCTTCGGGCGCGGGGAGAGGGAGAGATGCAGGGGAGGGAGAGCGAGAGAGAGGGGAAAAGGACCGGGGCGGCGCGTGGCGTCGTTCCAGGCATCCAGACGAGGAGGGGAGAGGCAGGCAGGCAGGGAGGGAGGTGGCGTGGCCGGGCGCGTGGCCGCAGCCGGTTGTGGCGCGGGCACGCACCTGCTTGGGCGAGGGGGAGAAGACGACAGAGGAGCTGGCGGGCTGGGCCGCCTCCTGGCTGGGCCGGCCTGCTGCTACTGGGCTGCGCAGGGGAGAGCCCCAGGTAAGCTTCTCCTCTTTATTTTTTTCTGTTTTCTAATTTTTCTGACATTTTGTTTTGATTTAATAAAATACTAAATCAATTTATTACCTTATGCCAAATTTTGCAGGAGCTGGATATATTATTCCAGAGCTCTTTTATAATTGGCATAATTTTTGGACCATATTTCATATATATAGAAATATATTTCCAGTGCAAATATTTATCGAATTAATCCAAATGGCCAAAATAAATATCCATGAGCTCCTAAAAATATTGTTTTGATTTTTATCTCTGTCCAATATTTTTAGAGGGCATCATGAGCATTTTCTTGGACCCTTTTGGAGAAATTTTTATTTGGGTCATTTTCAAAAATGATTCTGAGGGTTCCACCAATCCTCATTTCAAATTTAAAAGAAATTTAAATATGATGCACAAATAGCTAGCTAGTCTAAGTCATACCAGACTAGGGATGTGACACTTTGCTTCCACGCCAAGGAAAGTCCCTTCCGGACACGGGACGGAGTCTTCAATCTTGTATCTTCATAGTCCAGTAGTCCGGCTGAAGGTATAGTCCGGCCATCCGGACACCTCCTAATCCAGGACTCCCTCAGTAGCCCCCGAACCAGGCTTCAATGACGATGAGTCCGGCGCGTAGATTGTCTTCGTCATTTCAAGGCGGGTTCTCCTCCAAATTCTGTGTACCTGTTGAATAAAGTCCGGTTTCTTGTAGATGTTGCGCTCCTTGGCTTCTACACCCAATAATGGCCGCTTCCTACGTGTCAAACGAATATGAAAAGTCTGAGTGTTTTACATTCACACCCCTAGCCGCGTAAATGAGCTGGCCTATTTAAGGGGACAAGGATTTAGATTCAAACCACACCTTCCCCCCTTTGCGAGTGTTCATCAGAGCGCATCCGACAAAGGTCCATTCTAGCATGGCCAGCCGTCGCGACTCCTCCTCTCGCCCTTCCAGCCCTCAGCCTGGATATTGGGGGAGATGCTCCATCCCGCATAGCGAGCTAGTGACGCTCCAAACCAAGGGATTTCTCCCCCCGGCCTATATGGTCCCGGTTCGAGCAGGCCTTGCCATCTATAATGGCAGAGAGCAAGCGGAGAGTGCCCCTAATCCCTCCAAAGGAGAGCGGGTGTGCCTCGTCCCTTATTTAATAAGGGGGCTCGGATTTACAATCTATCCATTTCTCCAGGGGCTCTTGGAGTTCTATGGCCTCCAGCTACACAATCTCACGCCTGCCTCCGTATTGCATATCGCAGGCTTCGTAGCCCTCTGTGAGCTGTTTTTGGGTATCGAGGCTCATTTCGGGCTATGGAAAAGGTTATTCTGCCTTGTGCCCCGCTCTAAGGAGGGGTCAATGTATCAAGTGGGCGGGGCCGAAGTGTGGCGCATCGCCGGGACCGGATATCTGTCCGGAACCCCAAAGAAGGCGTCCGAAGACTGGCCCTCAGAATGGTTTTATATAGAAGACGTCCCGCTGCCGGATCCTGTCCGGATTGGCCTCCCTGAATTCAAGAGTGCTCCCTTAAAGAAGCGCCTAAGCTGGCGTCCACGGAGCCCTCAGAGGGAAAGTGACAGGGACATCATTTACCTGATGGGCCGAATAAGATTGTTAGCCCATTCCAGACTCACCATGATCGGGGTTATGGCCGAATGCATTATGCGGGGGGTGCAACCGCTTCAGTATAGAAGCAACCCCATGTGGGACTTCAACGGGGAGGACGACGCCACCGTCTATGGCCGTAAGGGGCCGGATTCAGCTGCCGCTCTACTAAAGATCCAGTCCACTTTGTATAAGGGAGAAGAGGAGGAATTTCTCCGTGTCAACCCACAGGGTGGATTCTCTATGCACAATCCCCCAAGCTGGGTAAGCAGTCGTATTTAGTTGCCAATCTGTTTTGTATTCCCATTGTTAAATATTCAATCTAACGACATCAACGCAGGAACTGCGCCGGGCTGTTAAGGAAATAAGCAGCCCTCCTCCACAACCCGAGGACCCAGGATGGTCCCTCCACCCAGCCTCTCAAGAGGATCCGGACATATCTGTGGAGCTGATTGATGGAGTGTTCCATCAATTGAGCAAGGGCGGCGCCTTGGTGGCCATTACGACCGATTACGCAGGGCTAATCCCGGCCTCCGAGGTAACTGAGATCGAAGTCCCAGTACCCCGAATAGGTGTCCGCCCTCTCGTGTTTTCAGTTTCCTGATTACAACCAAACTTTGCAGGGGAGGTTTTTAAGGCAGAAGGCCGAACCTATGGCGACAAGCCAACGAGGGGCCGCAGAGCCCCGTTGGAAGAAAAGAAGTGCAGTCTGAACCGAGGCATCAGCGCAAAGGTATGGCGCGCCCCCTTATCCCAGGTGTTATACCTTTGAGGCACATTGACACTCGTGCTTTCTTCAGGACAAAGAGACCTCGTCGGACTATATCCGGAGAGGCTGCCAATCGCGCCTCCACCAGCCAGGCTCCAAAGCCTGGTCCGGAGGCGGAGGCGAACACAAGGCGTGCGCCATACGCTCCTCCGACGGAGGATGTGGACAGGTTGTCTTCCACCAACTCTGAGGTGGAGAGTGCCATGAACCACAGGCGTCGCCGGACAATTCTCCATGATGCTTGTTTCTCCCAAGGGGCGTTAGATGCCTTCAACTCGGGAGATGCGTACGTCCGTGTCGCTCAAAATGGTCTACCCAGAGCCACGGAGCAATATGTAAAAGACATACGGGTAAGAAAATTTTGGTAATTATATATATATACCAGTAGCCCCCGAGACTTGAAACAGTTAGAATAACTGATTTAAGGATCATTTGTTATGCAGGTTCTTACAGAAAAGAATTCCCTACTGTCCAAGGAGCTGGAAGAGTGCAAAGCCAAACTTGAGGCCGCACTAGCCGCGGAAGGGGAGCCCAAGGAAACCCCCTCTGGTAATATACACTTCGAAAGATAAGTATTTTGCGAAGCACGACATGGGTGCGAATCTGACAAATGAATTGCAGATGGCGCCGGATTGAATCCGGAAAGGCAACACCTCCTACGCCAGCTAAAGGCTGGTGACAAGGTGCTGACAGAGGTGAGGCGGGAGAAGAACGATCTCCAAGATGCCAACACCAAGCTGGGCATCGAGCTGAAAGATGTTCGTGCCCAGCTGTCAGACTCCGTGAAGGAGAATCATCGGCTTCGGCGCGGCATATTTAGTAAGTGCTTGAACGAACCTTTGAAAGAAAGTTCGGTAGGGAAGTCAACTAACAGAGCAATGTCTGTAGGTGTGCCAACAGGTTGTCCTGCATAGGAGATGCCCGGTTCTACGGGTGACCTTCTTCCCGAGCTCTTGCAACTGCTCGATCAAGTTCGGCAGGCAATGCAAGGCGCCGCCCAGGCCCTGTGGCCAGCCGTTTCCATGCTTGAAGTTCTTGGAGAGCTTGTGGAGAAGCTAAAGGGAGCACAGCGGCGCTTACGATTGTGGAAGATATCAGCCTGCTATCAAGGCGCTAGGGAGGCCTGGGCCATGGTGAAGACGCAGTACGCAAAGGCTGACCCCAACCACATGGCCGAGGTCGGTCCTGTAGGGCCCGATGGGAAGGAGATCCCTGTAAGCTTAGTATACGGCCAAGTCGAGTTGGCCCCAAAGTATTCCTAGCGGGACTGTAAATTAGACAACCTGTTAGATGGTATTGAAGAGGAATACAATCAGTCAAAATGACTATGTAATTTAATTGGCATTTATAATGCCTTCTAGCCGGATTGTAGATCATTTGTCATGGCCGACCTTTTCGCTTCAGCCTCGGGACCTGACGGTCCGGAGTGTGTCCGAATTCCCATGCGGTTATATAGGAACCGGGAATGCATGGAGACCAGGCGTAGGGGTCATTAGTGCGTGAACAGACAAGTGCCCGACTAGTTATTTTATATTACGTGGTTAGTAAGAAACATCTTCCAGGGAGAATAGTTCCGTTAGGCGTTCCTTTCCCTGGGAGGCATGCCCTAAGGTGCATGTCCATGCTGCGAAAAGAAATGCAGGAAAAACATCTGTGGGCATACAGATAAAAATGAAAAAAGATCATCTTTAGTTCACCGACCGAATATTCCCTTAAGAATGCTAGCTTTCGGCTTCACCCAGTCTGAGGTACACGTCCGGCTGACCCGGCAGTAACAATCGCAGAGGTGCTCCCTTTACCACCTAGCCGAACAATCGGGAACATAGGGGTAAGCATAGGAGCCAGGCAACCCAGCTTGGCCAAAACTTAAGTCATATCGATGCATATAATGGTGAATAAAAGGTACATGGGTAAGTGTGACACTTGTGTTGGGCATGAAGCCCGTATGAATAAACTTCTGTTTAAAGAAGCCCCCAGGTTTAATGAGCGCGGATAGTGCGTCACTTTATGAGTCTTTAAAGGCTATAAGAGAGAGAGAGAGAGGAAGAGAAATGTAAGAGAGAAAATATATAAAAAATGGACAGAGGAAGAAGACGAACACAGAGTCCGGCGCTAGGCATAGAATCTTCAGAGACCGGCTGTGTTCCATGGGTTCGGCTCGAGTCGGTTATCCGATGCATCCCGCAGGCGGTACGCTCCACCAGTCAGGACTTGGTCAATTATGAAGGGACCTTCCCACTTGGGCTTGATTTTGTCCTTTTTCTTGTCCGGTAGTCGTAGAACTAATTCGCCAACGTTGTAATTTTTGGCCCGTACTTCTCTGCTTTGGTATCTTCGAGCCTGCTGTTGATAGAATGCGAAACGGTCTTTTGCCACGTCACGCTCCTCCTCCAATGCATCCAAGCTGTCCTGCCGATCAAGGTCGGCTTCTCTTTCTTCGTACATGCATACTCGAGGTGGGTCATGGATTATGTCGCAAGGCAAAACTGCCTTTGCGCCATACACCATAAAGAATGGTGTGTATCCGGTGGTACGATTCGGTGTTGTCCGTAGCCCCTAGAGTACGGAGTCGAGCTCCTCTACCTAGTGCATGTTAGATTCCTTGAGGGACCGCACTAATCTGGGTTTGATGCCGCTCATGATAAGACCATTTGCACGTTCGACCTGGCCGTTAGTTTGTGGGTGATAGACGGAATAATAATTGAGCTTGATGCCCATGTTTTTGCACCAGAGTTTTACCCCATCGGCCGTGAGGTTCGTGCCGTTATCGGTGATGATGCTGTGGGGGACGCCGTAACGGTGTACAACCCCGGATACAAAGTCTATCACCGGTCCGGATTCGGCCGTCTTAACAGGCTTGGCTTCTATCCATTTGGTGAACTTATCCACCATGACCAGTAAGTATTTTTGCTTGTGGGTTCCGCCTTTAAGGGGTTCAACCATGTCAAGCCTCCAGACCGCGAAGGGCCAAGTAATGGGGATAGTTTGAAGGGCGGTGGGTGGCATATGGCTTTGGTTTGCAAAGAGCTAGCAAACGGTGCATCGTTGGACTAAGTCCTGAGCGTCTGCCCGGGCCGTCGGCCAATAAAAGCCCGTACGGAAGGCCTTGCTTACAAGGGACCGAGCTGCAGCGTGATGACCACCGAGTCCGGCATGAATTTCAGCCAGGAGGTTCCGCCCCTCCTCTTCGGAGATGCACCTTTAAAGGACTCCAGTAGTGCTTTTCTTATAAAGCTCTCCCTCATGGACTCTGTAGGCTTTGGATCGCCGCACTATGCAGCGTGCCTCATTTTGGTCCTCGGGGAGTTCCTGCCTAGTAAGGTAGGCGAGGAATGGTTCTGTGCACGGGGCGATGACGGCCATTATTACGTGGGTTGAATGTGTTATTTCTTTGGCAGAGCCTCCGATTGTGTCAGGATGCTCGTTGTCGGGCAGTGCGGTTGGGTCCGGGCTGTTATTGTTTGGCTCCCCTTCCCATACTCTGGAGTACGTATTGAACTATGTCTCCTGTGGGGGACGTTAAAACGACGCCGGCCCCCAGTCCGGCCAACATCTTGGAGCCGTCGAAATACATGATCCAATTTGAATATGTGCCGTACTCTTTAGGGAGTTCGGCCTCCGTCCATTCTGCAACGAAGTCAGCCAAGATTTGTGACTTGATGGCTCACCGTGGCTTCTAAGTTATGTCGAATGGGAGGAGCTCAATGGCCCATTTTGCAATCCGGCCCGTTGCGTCACGGTTGTTTATAATATCGTTAAGTGGTACTTCCGATGCTACTGTTATTGAACACTCTTGAAAGTAGTGTCATAGCTTCCGGGATGCCATGAATACCGCATACGCAATCTTTTGATAATGCAGGTACCGTGATTTGCAGGGAGTGAGGACAGTGGACACATAATAGACCGGCTTTTGAAGGGGGGATTTGTGTCCGTCCGCTTCTCGTTCGACGATGAGCACTACGCTTACAACCTGATGTGTTGCTGCAATGTATAATAGCATTGGTTCGCCAATGTTTGGCGTGGCCAGGACTGGGTTTGTTGCTAGTATGGCTTTATTTCATCGAGTCCGGCCGTGGCTGCATCCGTCCATTTGAAGTGTTTGGTGCGCCTAAGGAGGCGGTAAAGGGGTAGGTCCTTTTCTCCCAAGCGGGAGATAAAGCGGCTTAGAGCCGCCATGCATCCGGTTAAGTTTTGTATTTGTTTGAGGTCCTTTGGGATATCCAGTTGCGACAGAGCTTGGATCTTGGCTGGATTTGCTTCAATTCCTCTACCAGATACAATGAATCCCAAGAGCTTTCCGGCTGGAATGCCGAAAACGCATTTTTCCGGGTTGAGCTTGATGTCGTATGTTCGGAGGTTATCAAATGTGAGCCTCAAGTCGTCTACTAGAGATTCAACATGTCTTGTTTTGACGACCACATCATCTACATATGCCTCCACTATTTTTCTGATCTGGCTTGCCAGACATGTCTGAATCATGCGCTGATATGTTGTGCCGGCGTTTTTTAGCCCGAAGGGCATCGTGTTGAAGCAGAATGAGCCGTATGGTGTGATAAATGTCGTTGCGGCTTGGTCTGGTTATGCCATCTTGATTTGATGGTAGCCGGAATATGCGTCGAGGAAACACAACGAATCGTGTCCTGCGGTAGCATCGATAATTTGATCGATGCGGGGGAGGGGGAAGGGATCCTTTGGGCAAGCCTTGTTAAGGTCTTTAAAATCAACACACATGCGCCAGGATTTCTCCTTCTTTGGTACCATCACCAGGTTTGCTAGCCAGTCCGGATGTTTTATATCTCTGCTGAATCCGGCCTCCAATAGCTTTGCTAGCTCCTCTCCCATGGCCTGTCTCTTAGGTTCGGAAAAACGCCGAAGAGCCTGTTTGACAGGTTTGAATCCTGTTTGGATATTTAAGCTGTGCTCGGCCAGTCTGCGTGGGATTCCTGGCATGTCTTAAGGGTGCCAGGCGAAAATGTCCCAGTTCTCTTGTAGGAACTCTCGCAGTGCGGCGTCTACATCAGGGTTTAACTGTGCCCCGATGGAAGCTGTTTTATTGGGGTCCATTAGATGGACTTGGAATTTGACTATTTCGTCCGCCGGTTCAAAGGAGGTGGACTTGGATCTTTTGTCGAGTACCACATCGTCCCTATTCAACGTAGAGCGCAGCGCAGTCAGTTCCTTAGCCGCTAGGGCTTCGGATAGTGCCTCAAGGGCCAGTGCGGCTGTCTTGTTTTCGGTGCGGAGTGCTATGTCCCGATCACTAGCGAGAGTGATGATCCCGTTACGCCCAGGCATCTTGAGCTTCATGTACCCGTAATGGGGTATTTCTTGGAAGACTGTAAACATTTCCCGCCCTAGTAGAGCGCGATAACCGCTGCTGAACGGAGCCACATGGAACGTGACCTCTTCGGACATGTAATTATCCGGTGTGCCGAACACTACATCTAGTGTGATTTTTCCTGTACAGCGCGCTTCCCGACTGGGGATTATTCCTCTAAAGGTTGTGCTGCTTCGCTCAATGCGGTTCCAGTCTATTTCCATTTTTTGAAGGGTTTCCTCATAAATGAGGTTCAGTCCGCTGCCGCCGTCCATGAGTACCTTGGTAAGACGAAAGCCGTCCACTATTGGACTGAGGACCAATGCGGCTGGTGCTCGGGCTGTTCGGAATTTAGGTTCATCACTGGCGTTAAAGGTAATAGCCGTGTCACTCCATGGGTTTATTGTTGCTACTTGGTAGACTTCGGCAAGGCTACGGAGTGTCCTTTTTCGCATATTATTTGATGCGAAAGTCTCGAAGACTGTTACCGTATTGGTGTCTCTGGGGTGGCTTTCTGTGGCCTCCGGAATTAGGAGATTTTCACCAATTTTTGCCACCTGCCGGAGTATCCAACATGCTCTGAGGCTGTGAGTTGGTGTGGCGTCCTTTGTACTGTGAATTTTACAGGGTCCATTGAGCCATCCTTCCAGTACGGTTCCATGCCCTGTAGAGGGTTTTTGCTTTTTAGTGCTTGACCCGGGTGTCTGGTGATGATGCACCCTTTTATTTCGGACTGGGTTTGTATTCAGGGCCGGATTGTCCCAAAATTTGATTTCATTTTTCCAGGCGCTTTCCATCGCAAAGTACTTTCGTACAATGGACGCCAAGTCAGCGAAGTGTGTAATATCACGGCGACTTATTGCGTTGAGTATTCCCTTGTCCTTGCAATTATTGTAGACGATTGAGATTGCGTCTTCCTCGCGGCAGTCCCTTAGCCTGTTCTTAACCAGGAGGAATCTGGCCTAATAATGATGTACTGTTTCATCGGGCTCTTGCCTAATTTTGGATAGATCGCTTATGTTGGGGTGGGTGGGTGGAGTTAAATCCGAAGCCTCACCCCATATGAGGCTCAAAGGCCGAGGAATTTCCGAACTCGAAAATTTGGATTCCTGGATGTTGTCCAATGAATCCAGCCCGTCGCCTGACTCTAAGTTCGGGTCTTGAGTGATACTCTCCCCTCCGCGGGTATCCGGCTTGGAGGGATCGGGAATCCGGACGTAGCGAGTCCTTAAGATAGATGAAGGGTCGCTGCATTGTCCCTCTACCACGACAACTTGATGGGTGACTTGGGGAGAGTTAATCTCTCTCAGATCGGTTTAGGCCCAATCTGGTCGTAATCCGTAGCGACTCCCAGGGCGGCAAAGCGATCCAAGAGCTCGTTTATGGAGGAGAGCTCCATTGGATCTAACTACTCGGCGAGTTCCGAGCTGACATGAATATTGTTTTCGATGGCTCGAGAGGTCATCGTCGACGCAGAAGCCGAACCGGCGGTCATAAGAAAACCACCTAGCCGGAGGGTTTGGCCGACAGCCAAAGCTCCCTTAGCAACGGTGCCATCTTTAAAGACGGGGCGAGGCATCCTTCCTTATGGTGACGACACAGAGGAACTCTCAATGAAAGCACCAATGTTGGTGTCAAAACCGGAGGATCTCGGGTAGGGGGTCCTGAACTGTGTGTCTAGGCCGGATGGTAACAGGAGGCAAGGGACACGAAGTTTTACCCAGGTTCTGGCCCTCTCGATGGAGGTAAAACCCTACATCCTGCTTGATTAATATTGATGATATGGGTAGTACAAGAATAGATCTACCATGAGATCGGAGAGGCTAAACCCTAGAAGCTAGCCTATGGTATGATTGTTGTTGTGTATGTTGTCCTACGGACTAAAACCCTCCGGTTTATATAGACACCGGAGAGGGTTAGGGTTACACAAAGTCGGTTACAATGGTAGGAGATCTACATATCCGTATCGCCAAGCTTGCCTTCCACGCCATGGAAAGTCCCTTCCGGACACGGGACGGAGTCTTCAATATTGTATCTTCATAGTCCAGGAGTCCGGCTGAAGGTATAGTCCGGCCATCCGGACACCCCCTAATCCAGGACTCCCTCACTCTTGTAATCGTAAGTTAGCCACCATACCATGCTTAGGTGCTGCTGCAACCTCACCAATCCATCCCATACCCATTAAGCTTTGCTAGTCTTGATACCCATGGTAATCGGATTGCTGAGTCCTCGTGGCTAACAGATTACTACAACAACAGCTGCAAGTACATGTAATGCGACGATCTAACGTGAGAGCGATGCTTGATTGCTTTTGGATTTCTTCTTCTTCTTCGATCAAGGGATAGGTTCGAGGTCGGGGAAGCCTAGGACTAGCAGGGTTTATGACATTCTTCTTTTTGTTTGATTTCATCCGTAGTCGGATCCTGCTCTTCTATATGATGATTGTTAAGTATTGATGTAATGTTGTTTGAATGTTTTAACTTGTGGGGAGTGTAAGCGTTTATCTTGTATTCTCATATATTTACTACATGGTATGTTGTAATGATATCCACCTTGCTATGCGCTCGAAATGTGGTTGTGCCCCAATCATGAGTTCATCACGTGATAGAATCGCATCTTGGGCGTGACAGAGACAGCTATGGGAGTAAGAGATTTCATGATCGTGGGTGCTTTGTATTTATAAGGAGAGGTGCAGCACTGTGAATTTACTCAGTTGCCCCTGGCGGTACGCATCTATGTGACACATGGCATGAATGCACAGTTTAAACAACTGTGCCAGGACGCCACACATAGCTAGTAAGGCGGGCGATCGTTCCAACTTCTCCGGATTCCGGCATAAAGTACAAGAATAATAAATGTGTTTTAAATGTTTCTCTCAAAACCTTTGACTGACAAGGACACAATGAAGACAATCGACACGTGTCAAATAGAATGCATATGAAGATTTAGAGAGAGTAGGAGAGATAAGAATAGATGGGGTAAGGGTCCGATCACATTCACTTATTTCAGAAAAGGCAACTTGAAGACATAGCTATAAGTGAATGTTGTAGAGGACAGAACACACACACCCACCCACCCACCCACCCACACACATATATATATATATATATATATATATATATATGTGTGTGTGTGTGTGTGTGAAGATAAATCATAGGACAAATCAAATGTAGAAGAAAAATCAATTATGAAGAATGTAGTGTGACGCCAAACTAAAATCTTCAACAAAGATTGGTGGTGGCGTTTCCCACCGTATAGGAAGTATTAGACCCAAACAAGATGCACAATTATCGTGGCGCTCCGGTGTCAATTTCCACATTAATGTCTTCACGCTTAGAGTGTATGTCTTCATGAATTGAAGACATACGTTACTTCTTGTGTTGCGCACCAAAGTCATCAACATGCATAAGCATTAGGATGTGTCTCCATTCACAAGACATTTGAGTATTCTAAGATATTTAGCCCACACCGCAGGTTGCAAAATCTCTTCGCATCCAAGGGCTTTGTGAAGATATATGCCAATTGCTCGTTAGTGTTGTCGTAAATGATATCAATGTCTTCCTTCAACACTTGGTGTCTAAGAAAATGATGACGGATCTGAATATGCTTTGTCTTCGAGTGCTGAACTGGATTGTGAGCAATATTGATGGCTCTTTTGTTGTCGTAGTACATGGGCACCATCTTGTTGTTGATGCCATAGTCCTTGAGAGTTTTATTCATCAAATGAAGTTGAGCGCAACAAGATCCAGTAGCAATATATTCAGCTTCTATAGTGGAGAGTGACACACAGTTCTGCCTCTTTGAAGACCAACAAATAGGAGATATTCCAAGGAAATTGCATGTGCCTAATGTACACTTGCGATCCACCTTGTCACCAGCATAATCAACATCTTAGAATCCAACTAGATCAAACTCAAAGCCCTTTGGATACTAGAATCCTAGCGTTGGGGTGTAAGCCAAATATCGAAGTATTCGCTGGTTCGATAGAGGGGATGTCGTGTTGCACAAAGAGCAAACAAGCATGGGGTAGTGCGACAGGGATCACATAGGTAATTTACCCAGGTTTGGCCCGCCGTGAGGTGTAAAACCCAACTCCTTCTTTGTTTGATTGATGGCGGAATGGTGGTGGTGGAGCGTAGGACACTTGCCTGGGAAGGGCGGCTGTGGCTATGCGCGTATGGGGGTGTGAGATATCCAACCCTCTAACACGTTCTACGGTTGCCATGGGCCTCCTTTTATAGATTAAGGGGTCACCACAATGGCAAAGTAGTCATTATGCACTAATAAGATGGCAAACAGTGCTATCATACCTAACTTTGTTGGCTGACAAGGATCATCAAATGCATCGCTCAATGTCACGTCATTGGGTGCCCAGCAAGCCTTGCCAGGCTATCACGCCAGCTCCAGGCCAACTTTCTTGACACGTCATAGGACAGGTGTCATCTGTACGTATTCCCTATATAAAGAGGCTGCCATGTGGCGAATGGCTGCCACTTAGTCACCTTGCGGCTTGACACCGCACTGATTGACGACGTGGATCGTGGTAGAGTGGTTGGGTGAGGTGGTTTAGCCTTCGCGAGTCCCGGCAGGACCTGCCGGGACATCTTCGACGTCTTCTTCTGCTGGTGGCCCCGTCCTTGCCGGGCTCGCCTGCCCGGCAAGTGAGGCTTTTCTTCTGATGGCATCTTGCTTCTCTGGTTTGATCTTGGTCCTCTTGATCTACATGTTGGCTTCTTGAAGCCCTTGGTCTCTTGCACTCTAACTTTGGTTGGTGTTGTACTCTTGCTCCCGTGCCTTTGCACATTCTGGGCAACAGACCCAGGGTTTGTTGCCCCGACAAAAGCCCTCGGTCCTGCCCCGGACGCGCTGCCGAGCGTCACTGGGGTAGGGCCTAATAAGTGCACATGCGAGGGTGTTTGAAGGGGCTGGCCTCTTGAGGTCTTCTTTGCTTCTTCATTAAACTTGGGCCTAGGCCAGTTTCTGGTTTCCCAGCGCATTGAGCAAAGCCAATAGTGGTGGAGCCGCCCTGGTAATGTCCCGTGAATGACTTTAACGCACGGGGTGGAAACTACCAATTCACTCTTCCCATCACGCCCTTATCCTTAGCCACGTATGCGGCATGCATCGCGTGGGGTAGGTAACGGAGGCGCGTGGTGCGGGAGATTATCAACACGAGGGCCCGATCTTCTTGAATTGGTGGAGGACTCTGGTGGCCGCCCGTTACGGGAGCTGCGCCCCTCCCCGCACCGCCTATAAAAGGAGGGGCGAAGGGAGGGCGGAGTCATCCATCCATGCGCGTCTCCTTCCTCTGTGTTCTGTTCCTCGTTGGTTATGCTGAAGAGAAGAGCCTGGGGCCAGGCCCCGAGCTCTTGGTCGAGGCTGGTGTTGCCAAATGCTGTGCTGGTGCTCGAGGAGTGAGCCTGGTCCTTGCCGTGGTGGATCTCTCGGCATCTTCGGGGCTTGCCCAGGAGGCCAGGCTGGAGATCATTGTTAATCCTAGCACTGCCCCTCCCAGAGGTCTTGGTCTTGATGTCGATGAGAGGCGCGCCTTCCTGCCTGCCATGGTGGGAGGCAGTGTGCTTCGAGCCCCCTGGCCATCTTGGTTGCTCGCCGTCACCCCGTAGAGGGTGCCGGACCGCGAGGTCGGAGCTTCTCAGGAGCAACGGTCGTGAGGAGAAAATGAGGGAAGATGGAGAAGGCGGGTGGCGGGAGGTCAGGTCGGAGTACGATGGCGTGGCTGCCTTCACCTCCGACCGGTGACCTGCCCCTCGTCTTTCCGTTCTTCCCCTCCCTCCCTAGCATCATCATCACTAGCGTCCTACGGTCATGGTCGGGGAGGGATGTTCTCTTGGCGCCTTCGCCTCCCCTCCAGCAGTCTTCTAGCTGAGATTTGGTGGATGACTCCACCGGTGCTCAAGCGGGGGCTTCATGCTTGCTCTGGAGGTGGTGACTAGAGGGTGCCGCCCCGTCCTCTGTGCCCCTCCTTCGCAGCCTTGCCACTCCTGGTCTTGTGAGTCCGTGCTGCGGGGGGGGGGGGTCGCAACAGGACCGGGATGGGCTCCTGTTTGGGTGCCCTTTTCTTGTCTTTTCCTCCTTCCACCATAGTGCCTGAAGGAGGGAAAATGAAAAGAGGGGATTACTGGGCACTTATCTCTTTTCAATCTTAAATATGTAGGAACTTGCCAAATTTTAATTCAAATAATGTAATCTCTCGAGTCCATATTTGTATTCTGTAATGTTTGTACTTGTAGTACTATCATATTAATGAAAAAATGAACCTTGTCGGGAACCTGTGCATGTATACGTCCATGCAGAGGTGGGATGCCTCCTTAGTTAAATAAACGAGTTTTCCCGGCAAGCTATCCTACTGGTACCCTTTTGTTTGCCGGAGAACTATCAAGCTATCCCGCCGGTACCCGTTTGTTTGCTGGAGAACTATCTCTGCCGGACAAAATACAAAGGGACCAGCCTAGCCAACTTCCTTTTACCAGAGGCCAGTTCGACCATTCTAACTGAAGCAATATTCAATTCAGGGATGGGAGCACCTAAGGCTCAAAAGAGAGGCGAGGTTTTCTCATGCACAAGTTATAGCTTACAAAACACTAATGGACAAGAGGTAGAATTTATCTATTTTAGGCTTGCCGGGGATCATAGTGCCGGGATGTCTCATCAACTCCTTGTCGAAGCCAAGTTCATGGCAGGAACCTACAGATTCATGCAGATGAGGATGAATGCAAGATGTGATACTATCTATGTGCATATGCAAATGCTTATGAGATGCTTATGCAGTGCTCCTGGAATGCTCATGCATCCCTGCAACTTGGTCGGTGGGCCCCCACAGCGCTTCGTTTATTTTCTCTTGCTCAGGGTCATCACCCTGGCTTTGTACAAGGGTTTACATGCAACTGAGGCAATGCACGTACAAAAGGGTGGCTGCTGGGTAGGGCCCGACTGCCGTGCCTTATGGGTAGAACTTGCGGAGATCCTCAATATTCCATGAGCTTTGCAATTGAATGCTATCTCCGGTCTCCAGATGGACTGCGGTAGGTCTGGTGACTCGTACGACCCGGTAAGGGCCTTCCCACTTCGGCGATAACTTGTTTGTACCCTTGGCGGACGGAACGCGCCTAAGGACAAGGTCGCCTTCCTCAAAAAACCGCGTGTGAACCCTTTAGCTATGATAGCGATGCAGGGCTTGCTGATAGCGTGCAGGATGCGTAGCAGCCCGGAGACGGTTTTCCTCGAGTAACACGGCGTCGTCATGCCGGTGCTGATCTTGAGCTACTTCATCATAGGCAAGCACTTGAGGGAACCCGTAAATGAGTTCTGTGGGGATAACTGCTTCTTCCCCATAGACTATGGAGAAGCGAGTCTGCCAAGTAGCTCGGTTTGGTGTCGTTCTGAGGGACCAGAGAACTACCGATAGCTCCTCGATCAACCGCCTGCCGCGCTTCTGTAGCGTATCAAAGGTTCTTATCTTGAGTCTCCACAACACTTCAACGTTTTCCCTCTCAGCTTATCCATTGCTTCGGGGGTGGGCCACAGAGGCAAATGAGATCTTGCATCCGAGCGCATGAACATATTGCATGAAGGCACGACTCATGAATTGGGTGCCGTTGTCAGTAATGATCCTTGACGAAACTCCAAAACGACACACCAATTCTTTCAAGAACTTGATAGATGACTGAGTGGTCACCTTTCCCACGGCAGTCACTTTCGGCCACTTTGTAAACTTGCCGATAGCAATGAACAAGAATTCAAAGCCCCCGATTGCTCAGGGAAGGGGCAGAGGATATCAAGCCCCTAAACCAAAAATGTCCATGATAGAGGGATTGTCTGAAGAGCTTCGGCAAGCAGGCGGGTTTTCTTGGAATGGAACTTGCAGGCTTCACACTTAGTGACTAGCTCAACCGCATCTTGGAGGGCTATGGGCCAATAGAATCCTTTGCCGAAATGCTTTCCTAACTAATGCCCTTGATCCAATGTGGGAGTCGCACATGCCTTTGTGTATCTCAGCCAGCAGATCCTTTCCTTCTTCCCGGCAGATGCACTTCAATTTCACGCCGCTGGGCCCTCTTCTGTACAGAGTGTCATCGAGAAACTGATACATACTTGCCCTTCGTGCTACTCTTTCAGATTTATCTTGGTCGCCGGGAAGCTCTCTGGTTTGGAGGAAGTGGACTATGTGCCTTGCCCAAGTGGGAGCTTGAGGCTCGGCAACATGGAATAGTGGCACCTCCTCTACTGCAGGAGCACATGCCTCATTCGCGGGGTCCATGGGCCCGGCTGGAGGGTGTGGTTCGGCAAGTGGCAAGGAGATGTTGTCGGCAGGGTCTCTGCCAGGAGTGGATGGCTCTACCTGGAGAGGCTTAGTGGAGTCCAATTTCCTTCTTTTTCGGGCCATTGTTGTTGGGGATACGGAGGGCTGAGTGAGATGGAGAACAAATGTCCCTGGTTCCACAGGAAGCTTCTGTGCAACACACTTTGACGATAATCAGCTATGCTGTTTTCCGCATAGGGTACATGCTCTGTTTGCAATCTGTCGAAGCATTCCTCCAATCTCCTCAATTCCTTGATATATGCCTCCATCAATGGACTTTGGTAATCCTTGTTGACTTGTCTCACCACCTGGTGTGAATCTCCTCTAATACTCAGTTTCTTAATTCCTAATTCAGCTGCAATCCTGAGCCCGGCAAGGAGCCCTTCATACTCCGTTGTATTGTTGGTTGCCTATTCCCTGGCAAAATGCATTTGGACGACGTACTTTAGGTGCTTCCTGGAGGGGGCAACAAGAAGCACGCCAGCTCCTGCACATTGCAGGGAAAAGGCACCATCCAAAGACATAATCCATTCTTGGGGCGATTCCTTGCCGGGAATAGCTATCTATGTCTGTAACACCCACGATGCGGCTAAATCTCCTATGTGTTGAGGCACGACTTAGAGGCATAACCACATGGTGGTTTAGTCACAAGTGGGGTAATCTTCACACAATCGCATGTACTGAATAAGAAAGGGACAAAGAGTTGGCTTACAATCGCCACTTCAGACAATACATAAATAATGCATACATCATCCAAATACACTCAAAGACCAAGTACGGTAAAATCCAACAGAAAAGGAAGATAAACCCCAAATTCTAGATCCCCGATTGTCCCAACTGGACTCCACTATTGATCATCAGGAAACAAAACATAGTAACGACCCAGATCCTCGTCGAACTCCCACTTGAGTTCGGTAGCATCACCTGCACTGGTATCAATCTCACACCCGCGAGATCAAGACTATTTAAGCTAACGGGTAGGATAAGGTAATTAGGTGGAGCTGCAGGAGGCACTAAGCATATATGGTGGCTAACATACGCAAATAAGAGCGAGAAGAGAAGCAACGCAACGGTCGAGAAGATAGAAGTGATCAAGAAGTGATCCTGAAACTACTTACGTTCAAGCATAACACAAGGCCGTGTTCACTTCCCGGACTCCGCCAAAAAGAGACCATCATGGCTACACACGTGGTTGATGCATTTTAATTAAGTCAAGTGTCAAATTATCTACAACCGGATATTAACAAATTCCCATCTGCCACATAACCGCGGGCACGGCTCTCGAAAGTTTAAACCCTGCAGGGGTGTCCCAACTTAGCCCATCACAAGCTCTCATGGTCAACGAATGATATTCCTTCTCCCGGAAAAACCGATCAGTCTCGGAATCCTGGTTACAAGACATTTCGACAATGGTAAAACAAGACCAGCAAAGCCGCCCGAATGTGCCAACAAATCCCAATAGGAGCTACACATATCTCGTTCTTAGGGCACACCGGATGAGCAATCCACACAACTAAAACCAGCCCTCAAGTTTCCCTGAGGTGGCGCTGCAAAGGGCTCTAGTTTGGACCAACACTCAGAGGAGCATTAGCCGGGGTGGGGTAAAATAAAGACGACCCTTGGGTCTGCGGAACCCAAGGGAAAAGGCTTAGGTTGTCAAATGTAAAACCAAGGTTGGCCTTGATGGAGGATTTTTATTCAAATTAAACTGTCGAGGGGATCCCATAACCCCAACCGTGTAAGGAACGCAAAATCAAGGAACATAACACCAGTATGATGGAAACTAGGGCGCCAAGAGTGGAACAAAACACCAGGCATAAGGCCGAGCCTTCCACCCTTTACCAAGTATATAGATACATTAATTAAATAAGAGATATTGTGATATCCCAACATATCCATGTTCCAACATGGAACAAACTACAACTTCACCAGCAACTAGCAATGCTATAAGAGGGGCTGAGCAAAAGCGGTAACATAGCCAAACAACAGTTTGCTAGGAAGGTGGGTTAGAGGCTTGACATGGCAATATGGGAGGCATGATATAACAAGTGGTAGGTAACGTGACATAGCGATAGAATGAACAACTAGCAAGCAAAGATAGAAGTGATTTTGAGGGTATGGTCATCTTGCCTGACATCCCGCAAGGAAGAAGAACGAGTCCATGAAGAAGATAAACGGACGTAGTCGAACGTTTCCTCACAAACACGACGTTACCGGAACTAACAAGAAGAAGCAACACCAAAAAGGAGCAAACAACATAGTAAACCAACAAGAATAAACATGGCATAATGCACAATCAAGTATGATGCATGTTCGGTTTAAATATGCATGGCATGGCAAAGTGCACAAACAACACTACAAGTTAAGCGGAGCTCAATATACAACGAGTTGCATATTGACAAAACACCACATGACTTATTTAATTCTCCCTCGGTTATGTACTCATCAATATTAAATGTTTTTAAACAAGGCAATAGGTGAAACATAATAAAACTACCTATCTAGGCAAGCTTAAATGAGGCCGAAACAACAAGCAACAATTCCGAAAAATCCTCATATGCATATTATGAATTTGGTACTGTTCTTCCCTAAACATAATTTTAGAGTTGTTAAACATGCAAAGTAAGTATATCATGTTAATCTATGCATTTTTCTACCCCATTTACATATAAAGTTTATTAAGTTTGGAGCTATGGTTATTTAGTTATGAAATAAAACATTTGTAACATGGCATATGAGCAAATTTAATCAAACAACATTTGTAACATTTTTAACATGGATGAATGATGCAGATTATGAAACTAGATGAAATTCTAAGCAAATTACATCTATAAAGTTTTACATATGATGCATGGTTTGTGAGTTATTAAATGCATGAATCTTCGGGGGGTTTTCTACAAAACAGGTAAATCCTGGAATAATTGCTAAAAATCACAGAGGCAAAAAAATATGACATGGGCTGAATCTGAATAGTGCACTGGGCGGCTGGGCTGCTCACCTAGCTGGGCTCGGCCCAGGTCAGTGGAGGTGGGAACTGGGCCACGGTCAACGGGCGAAGGGGAGGTGGCCCAGGTGCGTGGACAGGTCACGATCAACGCGAGTGATACGTCTCCAACGCATCTATAATTTTTCATTGCTCCATGCTATTATATTATCTATTATGGATGTTAATGGGCTTTATTTTAGACTTTTATATCATTTTTGGGACTAACCTACTAATCGGAGGCCAAACCCAAATTGCTGTTTTTTTTGCCTATTTTACGGTTTCGAAGAAAAGGAATATGAAACGGAGTCCAAACGGAATGAAACCTTCGGGAACGTGATTCTCTCAACAAACGTGATCCAGGAGACTTGGAGTGGCCGTCAAGAAACAAGGGAGGAAGGCACGAGGCAGGGGGCGCGCCTACCCCCCTGGGCGCGCCCTCCACCCTCGTGGGCCCTCCGTTGCTCCGCCAACGTACTTCTTCCTCCTATATAAATCCATGTACCCCCCAAACATCCAGGAGCGCCACGAAAACCTAATTCCACTGCCGCAACCTTCTGTACTCGAGAGATCCCATCTCGGGGACTTTTCCGGAGCTCCACCGGAGGGGGCATTGATCACGGAGTGCCTCTACATCAACTCCACGGCCTCTCCGGTGGTGTGTGAGTAGTTTACTTCAGACCTACGGGTCCATAGTTATTAGCTAGATGGCTTCTTCTCTCTATTTGGATCTCAATACAAAGTTTTCCTCGATTTTCTTGGAGATTTATTTGATGTAATCTACTTTTGCGGTGTGTTTGTTGAGATCCGATGAATTGTGGGTTTATGATCCATATTATCTATGAACAATATTTGATTTTCCTCTGAATTCTTTTATGTATGATTGATTTATCTTTGCAAGTCTCTTTGAATTATCAGTTTGGTTTGGCCTACTAGATTGATCTTTCTTGCAATGGGAGAAGTGCATAGCTTTGGGTTCAATCTTGCAGTGTTTGATCCCAGTGACAGAAAGGGAACCGATACGTCTTGTATTGTTTCCATCAAGGATAAAAAGATGGGGTTTATATAATATTTCATGAGTTTATCCCACTACATCATGTCATCTTCCTTAAAGCATTACTCTGTTCTCTTGAACTTAATACTCTAGATGCATGCTGGATAGCGGTCGATGTGTGGAGTAATAGTAGTAGATGCAGGAAGGAGTTGGTCTACTTGTCTCGGACGTGATGCCTATATACATGATCCTACCTAGATATTCTCATAACAATGCTCAATTCTATCAATTGCTCGACAGTAATTCGTTTACCCACCATAATACTTCTGCTCTAGAGAGAAGCTACTAGTGAAACCAATGGCCCCCAGGTCTATCTTCCATCATATTAATCTTCCAATACTTAGTTATTTTTTCCTTTTATTTTACTTTGCATTTTATCATAAAAATACCAAAAATATTATCTTATCATATCTATCAGATCTCACTCTCGTAAGTGACCAAGAAGGGCTTGACAACCCCTTTTATCACGTTGGTTGCGAGGTTCTTCTTTGTTTGTGTAGGTGCGTGGACTTGACCGTGATCTCCTACTGGATTGATACCTTGGTTCTCAAAAACTAGGGGAAATACTTATGCTACTTTACTGCATCACCCTTTCCTCTTCAAGGGAAAACCAACGCAGTGCTCAAGAGGTAGCAAGAAGGATTTCTGGCGCCTTTGCCGGGGAGATTTGTGCCAAGTGAAGTCAAGATTTGACTTCAACAGCGAGTCATTTCTGGCGCCATTACCAAGGCAAAATATACCAATTACCCATCACAAACTCTTATCCCTCGCATTAAATTATTTGGCATTTGCCTCTCATTTTCCTCTCCCCCACTTCACCCTTGCCGTTTTATTCGCCCTCTCTT
Organism: Triticum aestivum; assembly: GCF_018294505.1. Lineage (NCBI taxonomy): Eukaryota > Viridiplantae > Streptophyta > Magnoliopsida > Poales > Poaceae > Triticum > Triticum aestivum. The sequence continues at coordinate 350,858,262 of NC_057803.1, forward strand.
CCTCTCTCCCTCTCTTTCCGTTCCCCTTCTCCTTCCCTATTTGAATTTTCGCTTGTTTCTTGTTTGCTTGTGTGTTGGACTGCTTGCTTGTCACGATGGCTCAAGATAACACTAAATTGTGTGACTTTGCCAATACCAACAATAATGATTTTATTAGCACCCCGATTGCTCCTCTTATCGATGTTTAATCTTGTGAAATTAATACTGCTTTCCTGAATCTTGTCATGAAAGATCCGTTTTCTGGCCTTCCTAGTGAAGATGCCGCTACCCATCTAAACAACTTTGTTGATTTGTGTGATATGCAAAAGAAGAAAGATGTGGATAATGATATTGTTAAATTGAAGCTATTTTCGGTTTCGCTTAGAGATCATGCTAAAGCTTGGTTTTTATCTTTGCCTAAAAATAGTATTGATTCATGAATAAGTGCAAAGATGCTTTTATCGCTAAGTATTTTCCTCCCGCTAAGATCATCTCTCTTAGAAACGATATTATCAATTTTAAGCAACTTGATCATGAACATATTGCACAATCTTGGGAGTGGATGAAATCAATGATACGTAATTGCCCATCACCAGGTTTGAATCTTTGGATGATTATACAAAACTTTTATGCCAAATTGAATTTTGCTTATAGAAATCTTTTAGATTTGGCCGTGGGAGGCACTTTTATGGAAATCACTTTAGGAGAAGCTACCAAACTCCTAGATAATATTATGGTTAATTATTCTCAATGGCACACCAAAAGATCTACTAATAAGAATGTGCATGCAATTGAAGAGATTAATGTTTTGAGTGGAAAGATTGATGAACTTATAAAATTGTTTGCTAATAAGAGTGCTTCTACTGATCCTAATGATATGCCTTTGTCTACCTTGATTGAGAATAATAATGAATCTATGGATGTGAATTTTGTTGGTAGGAACAATTTTGGTTATAACGCATATAGAGGTAATTTTAATTCTAGGACATTTCCTAGTAATTCCTCTAATAATTATGGTAATTCCTACAATAATCCCTATGGAAATTATTATAAGATGCCCTCTGATTTTGAATCTAATATTAAAGAATTTATCACTTTGCAAAAGAGTTTCAATGCTTTGATTGAAGAAAATTTGCTTAAGATTGATGAGTTGGCTAGGAAAGTTGATAGAATTTATCTTGATGTTGATTCTTTGAAACTTAGATCTATTCCACCTAAGCATGATATCAATAAGTCTCTCAAATCCATGAGAATTTCCATTTTTGAGTGCAAAGAAAGAACTGCTAGGATGTGTGCTAAGAAAGATTGCTTTATAAAAGCATGTTCTTCTAGTTTTCATGATAATAAGGGTTAAGATCTAAAAGTTATTGATGTGTCTCCTACTACATCTTTGTTTTGCAATATGAATCTTGATAATTATGGGGCTGAATATGAGCCACCTTTACCTAGAAGGCATTCCAAAAAATCGGAGTCTTTAGATCTTGATGCTAAAATTGTTAAAAGAGGGATTGAAGAGGTCAAAACTTGAAATAGTAATGAAACCACTATCTTGGATTTCCAGGGATTTAATTATGACAATTTCTCTTTGATAGATTGTATTTCCTTGTTGCAATCCGTGCTAAATTCTCCTCATGCTTATAGTCAAAATAAAGCTTTTACTAAACATATCGTTGATGCTTTGATGCAATCTTATGAAGAAAAACATGAGTTGGAAGTTTTTATCCCTAGAAAACTTTATGATGAGTGGGAACCTACAATATAAATAAAAATTAAAGATCATGAGTGTTATGCTTTGTGTGATTTGGGTGCTAGTGTTTCCACGATTCCAAAAACATTATGTGATTTGCTAGGTTTCCGTGATTTTGATGATTGTTCTTTAAACTTGCACCTTCCGAATTCCACTATTAAGCAGCCTATGGGAAGAATTAATGATGTTCTTATTGTTGCAAATAGGAACTATGTGCCTGTATATTTCATTGTTCTTGATATAGATTGTAATCCTTCATGTCCTATTATTCTTGGTAGACCTTTCCTTAGAACGATTGGTGCAATTATTGATATGAAGGAAGGGAATATTAGATTCCAATTTCCGTTAAGGAAAGGCATCGAACACTTCCCTAGAAATAAAATTAAATTACCTTATGAATCTATTATGAGAGCCACTTATGGATTGCCTACCAAAGATGGCAATAAATACCTAGATCTATCTTCGCTTTTATGCCTAGCTAGGGGCGTTAAACGATATCGCTTGTTGGGAGGAAACCCAATTTTATTTTTATTCCTTTATTTTTGCTCCTGTTTAGTAATAAATAATTTACCTAGCCTCTGTTTTGGTTGTGTTTTTTGCGTTTAATTAGTGTTTGTGCCAAGTAGAACCGTTGGAAAGACTTGGGGAAAGTCTTTTCGATCTTGCTATAGAAAACAGAAACTTTAGCGCTCACGAGAATCGCTGCCATTTTTATTTGGAAGGTGATATTTAGATAATTATTTTTGAAGATGATTAATAGATAAATTCCTCACGTCCAGAAATTTCTTTTAGAATTTTTGCGGTTCCAGAACTTGCATTAGCTACAGATTACTACAGATTGTTCTGTTTTTGACAGATTCTGTTCTTCTTGTGTTGTTTGCTTATTTTGATGAATCTATGGCTAGTAAAAGAGTTTATAAACCATATAGAAGTTGGAATACAGTAGTTTTAACACCAATATAAATAAAGAAAGAGATCATTTCGGTACCTTGTAGTGGTGTTTTGTTTTCTTTCGGTAACAGAGCTCACGAGATTTTCTATTTTGAGTTTTGTGTTGTGAAGTTTTCATGTTTTGGGTAAAGATTTGATGGATAATGGAACAAAGAGTGGCAAGAGCCTAAGAATGTGGATTCCCATGGCACCCCAAGTTAAATTCAAGGACACCAAAAATCCTAAGCTTGGGGATGCCCCAGAAGGCATCCCCTCTTTCGTCTTCGTTTATCGATAACTTTAGTTGGAGCTATATTTTTATTCACCACATGATATGTGTTTTGCTTGGAGCATCTTGTATGATTTGAGTCTTTGCTTTTTAGTTTAACACAATCATCCTTTCTTTACACACCTTTTGAGAGAGACTCACATGATTTGAAATTTATTAGTATACTCTATGCACTTCACTTATATCTTTTGAGCTATATAGTTTTTGCTCTATGTGCTTCACTATTATCTTTTGAGCTATATAGTTTTTCCTATAGTGCTTCACTTATATATTCTAGAGCACGGTAGTGAATTTGTTTTATAGAAACTATTGTTCTCTCATGCTTCACTTATATTATTTTGAGAGTCCTTTAGAACAACATCGCAATAATAAAAACTTTCTTATAAGTGCATTGAATACTATGAGAAGTTTGATACTTGATAATTGTTTTGAGATATGGAGATGGTGATATTAGAGTCATGCTAGATGAGTAGTTGTGAATTTGATAAATACTTATGTTGAAGTTTGTGATTCCCGTATCATGCACGTGTGGTGAACCGTAATGTGATGAAGCCGGAGCATGATTTATTTATTGATTGTCCTCCTTATGAGTGGAGGTCGGGGATGAGCGATGGTCTTTTCCTACCAATCTATCCCCCTAGGAGCATGCGCCTAATAATTTTCTTTGATAACTTGTAGATTTTTGCAATAAGTATGTGAGTTCTTTATGACTAATGTTGAGTCCATGGATTATACGCACTCTCACCCTTCCACCATTGCTAGCCTCTCTAGTATTGCGCAACTTTCACCGGTACCATAAACCCACCATATACCTTCCGCAAAACAGCCACCATACCTACCTATTATGGCATTTCCATATCCATTCCGATATATATTGCCATGCAACTTTCCACCATTCTGTTATTATGACATGCTTCATCATTGTCATATTGCTTGCTTGATCATGTAGTTAACAACGTATTTGTGGCAACGCCACCGTTCATAATTCTTTCGTACATGTCACTCATGCATCATTGCACATCCCGGTACACTGCCGGAGGCATTCACATAGAGTCATATTTTGTTCTAAGTATTGAGTTGTAATTCTTGAGATGTAAGTAAATAAAGTGTGATGATAATCATTATTAGAGCATTGTCCCAAGTGCGGAAAGGATGATGGAGACTATGATTCCCCCACAAGTCGGGATGAGTCTCTAGACGAAAAATAAATAAAAAAGCAAAAAAGAGGCCAAAGGAAAAAAAAGAAAGAAGGCCCAAATAAAAAAATGACAGAAAAAGAGACAAGGGACAATGTTAGTATGCTTTTTCCACACTTGTGCTTCAAAGTAGCACCATGTTCTTCATATAGAGAGTCTCCTATGATATCACTTTCATATACTAGTTGGAATTTTTCATTATAGAAGTTCGCTTGTATATTCCAATGATGGGCTTCCTCAAAACCGCCCTAGGTCTTCGTGAACAAGCAAGTTGGATGCACACCCACTTAGTTTATTTTGTTGAGCTTTCATATACTTATAGCTCTAGTGCATCCGTTGCATGGCAATCCCTACTCACTCACATTGATATCTATTGATGGGCATCTCCATAGCCCGTTGATACGCCTAGTCGATGTGAGACTATCTTCTCCTTTTTGTCTTCTCCACAACAACCATTCTATTCCACCATAGTGCTATATCCATGGCTCACACTCATATATTGCGTGAAGATTGAAAAAGTTTGAGAACATCAAAAGTATGAAACAATTGCTTGGCTTGTCATCGGGGTTGTGCATGATTTAAATATTTTGTGTGCTGAAGATAGAGCATAGCCAGACTATATGATTTTGTAGGGATAACTTTCTTTGGCAATGTTATGTCGAGAAGACATGATTGCTTAGTTAGTATGCTTGAAGTATTATTATTTTTATGTCAATATTAAACTTTTACCTTTAATCTTATGAATCTGAACATTCATGCCACAATAAAGAAAAATTACATAGAGAAATATGTTAGAAAGCATTCCACATCAAAAATTCTTCTTTTATCATTTACCTACTCGAGGACGAGCAGGAATTAAGCTTGGGGATGCTTGATACGTCTCCAACGTATCTATAATTTTTGATTGCACCATGCTATTATATTATCTATTATGGATGTTAATGGGCTTTATTTTACACTTTTATATCATTTTTGGGACCAACCTACTAATCGGAGGCCCAGCCCAAATTGTTGTTTTTTGCCTAGTTTAGGGTTTCGAAGAAAAGGAATATCGAATGGAGTCCAAACGGAATGAAACCTTCAGGAATGTGATTTTCTCAACAAATGTGATCCAGGAGATTTGAAATGGCCGTCAAGAAACAAGGGAGGAAGGCACGAGGCAGGGGGCGCGCCTACCCCCTGGGCGCGCCCTCCACCCTCATGGGCCCTCTGTTGCTCCACCGACGTACTTCTTCCTCCTATATAAGTACACGTACCCCCAAAACATCCAGGAGCACCACGAAAACCTAATTCCACCGCCGCAACCTTCTGTACATGAGAGATCCCATCTCGGGGCCTTTTCCGGAGCTCCACCGGAGGGGCATTGATCACGGAGGGCATCTACATCAACTCCATGGCCTCTCCGGTGATGTGTGAGTAGTTTACTTCAGACCTACGGGTCCATAGTTATTAGCTAGTTGGCTTCTTCTCTCTCTTTGGATCTCAATACAAAGTTCTCCTCAATTTTCTTGGAGATCTATTCAATGTAATCTTATTTTGCGGTGTGTTTGTCGAGATCCGGTAAATTGTGGGTTTATGATCTAGATTATCTATGAACAATATTTGATTCTCCTCTGAATTCTTCTATGTATGATTTGTTTATCTTTGCAAGTCTCTTCGAATTATCAGTTTGGTTTGGCCTACTAGATTGACCTTTCTTGCAATGGGAGAAGTGCTTAGCTTTGGGTTCAATCTTGTGGTATTCGATCCCAGTGACAGAAAGGGAACCGATACGTATTGTATTGTTGCCATCGAGGATAAAAAGATGGGGTTTATATCATATTTCATGAGTTTATCCCACTACATCATGTCATCTTCCTTAAAGCATTACTCTGTTCTCTTGAACTTAATACTCTAGATGCATGCTGGATAGCAGTCGATGTGTAGAGTAATAGTAGTACATGCAGGAAGGAGTCGGTCTACTTGTCTTGGACGTGATGCCTATATACATGATCTTGCCTTGATATTCTCATAACTATGCTCAATTCTATCAATTGCTCGACAGTAATTCGTTTACCCACCGTAATACTTATGCTCTTGAGGGAAGCCACTAGTGAAACCTATGGCCCCCGGGTCTATCTTCCATCATATTAATCTTCCAATACTTAGTTATTTCTTTTGCCTTTTATTTTACTTTGCATCTTTATCATAAAAATACCAAAAACATTATCTTATCATATCTATCAGATCTCACTCTCGTAAGAGACCAAGAAGGGAATGACATCCCCTTTATCGCGTTGGTTGTGAGGTTCTTATTTGTTTGTGTAGGTGCGTGGGACTTGAGGGTGATCTCCTACTGGATTGATACCTTGGTTCTCAAAAAATGAGGGAAATACTTACACTGCTTTACTGCATCACCCTTTCCTCTTCAAGGGAAAATGAACGCAGTGCTCAAGAGGTAGCAGCGAGCAGCGGGACGAGGTGCTAGTCCTCGTCATCCTCGATCCAGAGGGGATCGAGGGATCCGGCGCGGCGAAGGGTGCGGCGGCATCCGGCGAAGATGGGTGCCAGCGGCGGGGCCGACGAGGTCAATAACGGGGAAGAGGAGCTCAGGCCGAGGATGGAAAGGCCAAATCCGACCGTACTTAGCGGCGCGCTCTGGCGGGTCTTCTACAAGGCGGCAAGAGCGAGGGAATTCCGACGGGGTTTGCGAGAGGAGCTGCGAGCTGAGGGGTCGCCGGCGGGGGGCGCTGCTGGCGCAGGCAGAGGCAGGCGGCGGTGCAGCGGAGGCAAGAGCGCGGAGGCGCGAGGCGCTTGTGGGCAGGGGCGCCCGGGGTGGAGCTCGGGCCCAGATCGGCCTCAGGCGGGCAGTAGTTAGGCCCGACGGGCTGCGGCGCTGGGGAGCTGAGGTGCTGCGCGGGAGGCGGCCGACCACTGGTTCGTTGCCAAGTGGCGGGGGCTAGGTGGAGGATGGCGGCGCCGATGAGTGGTAGTGTGCCAAGTGGCGGAGGTAGGTTCTGTCGGTGCTGAGAATGAGGAAGGAGAGGGAGATTTCCAAATATGGTGGTTTCGGCCTTCCTTATATAGCAGGGAGACTAGGGTTTGGGTCTAGGGGTGATTTTGGACCGTCCGATTGAATCGGACGGCTCCGGGCGGAGGAGGAGGGTAGTTGTGCCTAGGTGGGGCTAGTGGGCTGTGCAGAGGAGGTTGGGCTGAGATGAGAGGGAAGGAGTGCAGCCCGGCAACTGTTTCCAGATACCGAAAATGTCCGACAATTTGATCGACTATATTGTCGCTATAGTTATCCATTGGGGCATCAAACAAACTCCGAATGCGATGAAACCTGACAAACGATGTATCTACACTATAATAAGACCACATGCCAACTTTCAACCCATTCCAAGAACATTTTTCGGCCACTTATAAAATAATATTTTGGAGGTGCCGCGGGCGCTACAAGTGTATCTGCGCTTAGAACGGACAACGGAAAGAACTGGGAGACCTGGACGAATGCAAGTTTTCAAAACATGAAGATGCAATGCGGATGATGACAATGAAAAATGCAACACGCAAGAAAATGACATGGCAAAGACATAGAATAACTAGAAGACACCTGGCGCAACGGTCTCGGGGTGTTATAACACTCCACCACTACAGGAGGATCTCGTCCCGAGATCTAAGGATGGCACCAGAGAGAAACGTAAGAGGAATAGAAGAGGTAAAACTAAGTTTCTTGTTTTACAAAGGAGTGAAACCAATGAACCTTGAGAGGTTAAACAATCTCGAGAAAACAATACAACGGAGATGAACGAAGTTGAAAACACTCTCTTATAAACGAGGAACATGGGATACGATGAGAACCAAGAGGTTAAGTGACAAGATAGATATTGAAACCACTCCGGTAAAACAAGATAGAGAAGGAATATGAATGATTTAATTTGGACAACACTCTGACTATAAATGGAAGGAATTTAACATGTACTTGGGAAGATTGGATGACACTTGACGAAATCAACAACACACTGCCTCCAGAACTATTGAAAGAATGGCACGGTGGGTAAGAAAGATTTCAGACAGCACTCCGGTTGAGAATGGAGGTAAAACTTGACAAAATGGGAAGAACTTGAAAAGAGGGCACGACACCCAAGTTAAATGTATAAGCACGAAAGAACATGATCCTCACAATTCGAGATGATGAGTGAAGAGAGAAACAACACAATGACGCCGGAAGAAAGAATATAAGATAAGAAAATGCCAACTTCTGCCACAAATGAGCTTGGAAAGCACCCTTCCGAGAAGGTTATAACGGAATTGTTGGAAGACCAACAATGAAACGAATTAGCTTGTAGTGGGGTGATGGAAAACTTCTCAAAATTATGAGGTGAAATTCTGCCACTAACGGAAACAATAGATTGGATTGATAACAACAAGAAGACTAGAAACTTATATCACTAGGAGGATAAATGAAGAACTTGGGTCATCTATAAGCACTATGAATAGCAACAATCCTTAGGGAAAACTTTAGGTGAAATATAACCCAAGATAACTCCAACGAACAGATTGATGGGTTGCAAAAGGCTGTCATGAATGAATTGAAAATGATGGGTTTAAATATCGCATTCTTAACAGCTTGTGAATCATGAAACACGAACTCAAATTTCCAAGAATGACATAACACCACCTCAATTGATAAGTTAAAAGAATTGCGCTTCGAAATGCAAGAAGAATACTTGAACTCCTCAAAACAAAACATGTGTTGAGCAGCATGTTATCTTTTGAGTATAGCTTGTCGGATCATAACTTCGAGAGAAATCTTGAAGAACAAATGACGAATTAAAACAATCCTTGAAGAACCACCATGTAGAGCCTCCATGAAGAAGTCCGGTAATAAAAGGATGATAAAAGAAAGAGAAGTTGAAAACACAAGGTGAAGCCTTGCAATGATTCAGATGGAGCTTCGAGACGATATAATTGAGAGAGCTTGTTACTCCGGGAAAAGTATGAAGCACTTGAACCGAGAATTTACTCATTAGGAACAAACTCCGAAGGAAGGAATTAATCACTTGGGTTAAAGAAGAATGAGGATTACATTATGCGTATCCTTCACCAATTTAAATTGATGACAAGCAACGGATTTGACATACTACTTATTCTCGTTGAAAAAGGATTGAAGAGAGATATTTCTCAACTTTGGAAGGTCTTTAACGAACCACCGGTAGGATTGAAACAATGAATAAATTAATATGAGAATATAGGAAGAGGAATCTTGAACAAACCACCATAAGAATTGAAAATGAACGAAGAAAAAATAAAGAAACACTGGGAAGAATTATGAAAAAACAAAGATACTTGATAGAATACAAATACATGAGACCGAATAGATCACGAGCTAATTATAGGATATTTGAACGATGCGGCTGGTAAGATTTGGAGAACGAGAGCTGAAAGCTAGAATGAGTAATCCCGAAATGATGGCCTTCAGAGAATCAAACTGAAAAGACTCATGAATTGCTCCGTATGGGTGAAAAGAATTCTCACAATGGAAAACAACTATGAGAGGATGGCATCAAGCTTGAACTATGCATCTTCAAGAGAGCGAAGCAAGATTTAAGAGAAAATCTTCTTCAGTCTTCAAAATCCGAGAATGACGATGAGAAACACCACCATGAATTGTTTAGACACTCCAGGAGAATCAAAAGCAAAGAGGTTGAGCCAACGATGGGAAGAAATTGAAAGATCTTAGAGAAATACATATGGCTGATGATAATTCATTCTTACGTCAAACATGGAGAAGAATTTGAGAGGAACTCCGGAGAAAACAGAAGAGTCAGGTAAGATTATGGGAAAAGACCTATGGGTTAGGGCCCACTCTAGATAAACACCATTGGAATGATTACTGGAAAGGAAGATTGCCCCGGTTGAATTAAGTTGCTTGCATGAGATAACAACCTCGAAATAAATTGAATGGATCGAGAATGGAAACGCGAATCTTCTAAGATATCTTCAACATTCTAGAACAAAAGAATAGCGAGAGGTGAATGATTAATTGGTGCACCGGGATGAGAAAGCATTTGAAATGAGGAAAGGATATGATCGACAAAGCTTGGGTTGAATCCACCGGAGAAGAAAAAAAGAACAAAGAATAATAAACTTGAAGCTCCATTACTATCTTCCTAAGAATCACCGGATAAGAACATTGACGGAAAAAAATGGAGAGAGTTCCCATCAATAAAATGGATACTTGATTAAGAAATCTGAGTCCTTGAATAAAAAGGGTGGGAGGGCAGGAAAAACAAAGACAACTTGGGACGGATGAAACAAACACCTTTGAGGAAACTTAGAATTGACTCGCGAATGTTGAAATGGTCGGATCCACATGAAGAGAAGCACACTGGTTAGAAAAGAATTAATATGACAACCTCGATGATCAAAAAGGATTAGTATTCACATAGGAATATGAGAACACCGCTTGGAAAAGGTATGGAATCAACAATTGACATTGAAGCAACTCAAATACCACAACAAAAACAAAACATGGATTTGGCTTGTAGAATAATATGAAAACAAACATATGATAGATCCCATATCGTATCATGTCTCTGTTGGAAAGAATTCCTATGTGATACTTGAATTCTCACCTATAAACCCCCAAAACTTTCTGGTTATGCAATCTGGTATTGGGGATATAGGGGAAGCATAATATCTCACCCAAACTGACAATCCCTACATCCAGTTGTATCCATCCGTCAACACATAACCAAGAAACCTTCGGAAATCATGTACCTCAACCTTCAAACATCATCTGTTATACGAGTTATGGCAATACTCCCGAACTCCCACCCCAGTACTGGGTGACGTCGAGGTTATCTCACCAACAATTGCATAAAAGAGATTTTCGATGTCGGCGAACTCAGGTATTCCAGAACTGCAACGACAAAATTGTGATGACAACACCTCGGAGCTCAACTCCCCGGGACACTGCCACAACCCCTAAATGTTAGGAGGAACCAAGAACAATGTTCTCGTCACAAGAATATCAGAATGATCCCAAGATACCCGTGTGACCCTAAAATTATTTAGTGAAAATGGAAGAGAGGAAAGTCAAAACTTCTACATTAGGAGGCCTCACCAGAGCGACGAAGGGACTGAGGAGTAAAAAGAATCCTACTCTCCGATATATATAATCCTAGGAATCAAAACATTTTAGTTCTAGACTCAACAACGCAGTGATTTGATCAAGAAGGGGGGCTCCTATGTCGGGGATGGCTCTGATTACCAACTTGTAACACCCACGATGCAGCTATATCTCCCAGGTGTCGAGGCACGACTTAGAGGCATAACCGTATGGTGGTTTAGTCGCAAGTGGGGTAATCTTCTCACAATCCCATGTACTAAATAAGAAAGGGATAAAGAGTTGGCTTACAATCGCCACTTCACACAATACATAAATAATGCATACATCATCCAAATACACTCAAAGATCGAATATGATCAAATCCAACGAAAAGGAAGATAAACCCCAAATGCTAGATCCCCGATCTTCCCAACTAGGCTCCACTTCTGATCATCAGGAAACGAAACATAGTAACGACCCAGATCCTCGTCGAACTCCCACTTGAGTTCGGTAGCATCACCTGCACTAGTATCATCGGCACCTGGAACTGTTTGGAAGTATCCGTGAGTCACAAGGACTCAGCAATCTCACACCCGCGAGATCAAGACTATTTAAGCTTATGGGTAGGGTAAGGTAATGAGGTGGAGCTGCAGCAGGCACTAAGCATATATGGTGGCTAACATACGCAAATAAGAGCGAGAAGAGAAGCAACACAACGGTCGAGAATCTAGAAGTGATCAAGAAGTGATCCCGAAACTACTTATGTTCAAGCATAACACAAGGCTGTGTTCGCTTCCTGGACTCTGCTGAAAAGAGACCATCACGGTTACACACGCGTTTGATGCATTTTAATTAAATCAAGTGTCAAATTATCTACAATCATATATTAACAAATTCCCATCTGCCACATAACCACGGGCACGACTCTCAAAAGTTTAAACCATGCAGGGGTGTCCCAACTTAGCCCAACACAAGCTCTCATGATCAACGAAGGATATTCCTTCTCCCAGAAAGACCTGGTCAGTCTTGGAATCCCGGTTACAAGACATTTCGACAATGGTAAATCAAGACCAACAAAGCCGCCCGAATGTGCCGACAAAGCCCGATAGGAGCTGCACATATCTCGTTCTTAGGGTACACCGGATGAGCAATCCATACAACTAGAACCAGCCATCAAGTTTCCCCGAGGTGACGCTCCAAAGGGCTCTTGTTTGGACCAACACTTAGAGGAGCACTATCCCGGGGGTGGGGTGGGTAAAATAAAGACAACCCTCAGGTCCGCGGAACCCAAGGGAAAAGGCTTACGTTGTCAAATGTAAAACCAAGGTTGGGCCTTGCTGGAGGAGTTTTATCCAAAGCAAACTGTCGAGGGGGTGCCATAACCCCAACCGCATAAGAACAACAAAATCAAGGAACATAACACCGGTATGACAGAAACTAGGGCGCCAAGAGTGGAACAAAACACCAGGCATAAGGCCGAGCCTTCCACCCTTTACCAAGTATATAGATATATTAATTAAATAAGAGATATTGTGATATCCCAACATATCCATGTTCCAACATGGAACAAACTTCAACTTCACCTGCAACTAGCAACGCTATAAGAGGAGCTGAGCAAAGCGGTAACATAGCCAAACAACAGTTTGCTAGGAAGGTGGGTTAGAGGCTTGACATGGCAATATGGGAGGCATGATATAACAAGTGGTAGGTAACGCGACATAGCGATAGAACGAACAACTAGCAAGCAAAGATAGAAGTGATTTTGAGGGTATGGTCATCTTGCCTGAAATCCCGCAAGGAAGAAGAACGAGTCCATGAAGTAGACAAACAGACGTAGTCAAACGGATCCTCACAAACACAACGTTACCGGAACTAACAAGAAGAAGCAACACCAAAAAGGAGCAAACAACATAGTAAACCGAAAAGCATAAAGATGGCATAATGCACAATCAAGTATGATGCTTGTCTGGTTTAAATATGCATGGCATGGCAAAGTGCACAAACAACACTACAAGTTAAGCGGAGCTCAATATGCAATGAGTTGCATACTGACGAAATACCACATGACTTATTTAGTTCTCTCTCGGTTATGTACTCATCAATATTAAATGTTGTTAAACAAGGCAAGAGGTGAAACATAATAAAACTACCTATCTAGGCAAGTTTACATGAGGCCGGAACAACAAGCAACAAGTCCGGAAAATCCTCATGTGCATATTATGAATTTGATATTGTTCTGCCCTAAACATAATTTTAGATTTGCTAAACATGCAAAGTAAGTACACCATGTTAATTTATGCATTTTTCTACCCCATTTACATATAAAGTTTATTAAGTTTGGAGCTATGGTTACTTATTTATGAAATAAAACATTTTAACATGACATATGAGCAAATTTAATAAAACAACATTTTTAACATGGACGAATGATGCAGATTATGAAATTAGATGAAAGTCTAAGCAAGTTACATATATAGAGTTGTTACATATGATGCACGGTTTGTGAGTTATTAAATGCATGAATCTTAGGGGGGGTTTCTGCAAAACTGGTAAATCCTATAAAAATTGCTAAAAATCACAGAGCCGAAAAAATATGACATGGGCCGAATCTGAATAGTGCACTGGGCAGCTGGGCTGCTCACCTAGCTGGGCTCGGCTCAGGTCTGTGGAGGTGGGAACTGGGCCACGGTCAACGGGCGAAGGGGATGTTGCCCATGCGCGTGGACATGTCGTGGTCAATGCGAGCAGAGGGACGAGGCGCTGGTCCTCGTCGTACTCGATCCAAAGGGATCGAGGGATCCGGCGTGGCGATGGGTGCGGTGGCATCTGGCGAAGATGGATGCCGACGGTGGGGCCTGGCGTGGCCGGCGAGGTCGGCGACTGTCAGGACCCCGACTCAATGCCACATCGATCTAGCATGTAACACCTCATATCACTTTGCGGCCTCACGCACGGTATTCCCACGGGTGTCACCTTACCTTTGCCCGGGACCGTTTGCGCCTTTTGGCACACGTATATGACAGTGTCGCTAGCATCCATATGATAAGGAGCCCGGGGCTGACATGGCTAGTCGTAAACCCAAAGTGGCACAGACTTACAGGGACAGGCATCCATGACCCAGCATCGAACGTGTCGGTCATCAGCGAGTGAATCCAGGCTGTAGCACTGGGCTAGCAGGACTCCGGTGAACCGGGCTGTAGCGGGCTAACAGGACTCCGGTATTCATCGCGTGACATTTCCCTGAAGGGACAGACACAGGAACGAAGAAGGACACATGCCGGCCAGCCTAAGTGTTCCGGAGCAGTAGCAAGCTACCATGGCTCGGTGGAAACACTAGGAGACATTTCCCGGTAAGAGAGGCTACTAAAGATAAACAACTAGATAGTCAGATCCCACACATACCAAGCATTTCAATAACATACACACAATATGCTCGATATGTGCAATACAACATGGCATCACAAAATGACTCTACGACTCAAGTATTTATCAATAGGCTCCGAGGAGCGAGATATTACAAACATGGGTCTCATGACCCAACACTCAGAGCATACAAGTCAAAGCACAAGCGGAAGCTATCATGTCTGGGTACAGACATCTATAAATGAAAAAGGCTGAGAAGCCTGACTATCTATCAGATCCTGCCGAGGGCACAAGATCGTAGCTGAGGTAACAAGCTAAACATCGAAGTCCACGTGGAACTACTAGTGAGACTGAAGTCTCTCTGCAAAAACATAAAATAGGCAAACGTGAGTACAAATGTACCCAGCAAGACTTACATCAGAACTAACTACATATGCATCATTTTCAACAAGGGGTGGTGGGGTTTAACTGCAGCAAGCCAGCTTTGACTCGGTGGCTATCCTAAACTACGACTGCAAGCGACTCTTTTGAGGTGGCGTACACGAGTCCACATATTCACCATATCAATACACCACTATGGATCCGCTCCCGTCTCCCTACGAGAACGCCATCCATAGCACTCACGCTTATCTTGCGTATTTTAGAGTATCCACTTTCACTTGTCTATGAACTGATATAAGCAACCCAGAAGTCCTTTTCCGCGGACACGGCTATTCGAATAGATTAGGTTAACCCTGCAGGGGTGTACTTCTTCACACACGCTCTCACCACTTACCGCCGTTTACACGACATGTACTCGGCAACCTTCAAGCGGAAGCCCAACGTGGGTGTCGGCCACGGCCTACCTAAACACTCAAGTCTCTAGTCCAGGTTTATCGCCTATTCGGGTTCCATCCATGAGGAGATCCGGCCGGAGTTTCGCTCACAGCCCCAAACGATGTGAACAGGGTTCCCGAGACACCAAACGGGCGCCCGGTACACCGTGCCACGTGCCTACCGCATCACAGCCCACCCCTACGGTCAGCGCTGCGCACGGCCTCCAGCATACTACAAACACCAGAAACTACTTGCAACTCCTGGACAGAGGACAAGGGTGATCAAGAAGCCGAGAGGGTCCATTGGTTTCGGGCCCAATGCGTGGTAGTAGCTGAATCATGGATCACAAACACAGAACTCAGTTCCTGAGGACGGCTGCAATGAGACAACCCACCATGTACTCCTACATGGCCTCTCACCGCTACCTTTACCAAATCGTGTTCACACACTTAGCTCACACACAGTAGGACATGTTCACACGCCTCTGATTCATCCCGGATGAATCAGACCTGACTCAACTCTAAGCAGTAGCAGGCATGACAATCAAGCATGAATGAGTAGGCACATCAGGGCTCAAACAACTCCTACTCATACTAGTGGGTTTCATCTATTTACTGTGGCAATGACAGGTCATGCAGAGGATAAAAGGGTTCAGCTACCGCAGCAGGTAACAGTTGAATCGTTGTTGTCCTAATGCAGTAATAGAGAGCAGGAGCGAGAGAGTAGGATTGTATCGGAATGAACAAGGGGGTTTTGCTTGCCTGGCACTTCTGAAGATAACATTGAGTCTTCATCAGTGTCAACGATCACATCATCGGTATCACGTCTATCGAAAGGGGGCAATCACCGGCAACTGAGGAAAGACACAATCAATGCAATGCACAATATGATGCATGCTCATGACATGGCAATATGAATGTGTTTTGAGCTAATGCAACTAGCAACAGATTAAATGAAGTTGGTTTGAATATAATATTCAAATTCAAACTCCATATGTGATTATTCAAATGCCATTTAATTGATTTGTGCTAAACAGCAGCTATAAGTTGTTCTAACATGCATGAAAATGGTACAGATGGATTCCTTGAATTTTTCTGATAATTTTTCATATATAAATTATTTAATTTGGAGCTACGGTTGAATTTCTATGAATTTTAGAAGTTTTAGGCATTTTCTGGAATTTCCTGATTATTATAAAATAAACCAAATTCCAGAAAAGGAATATTGCGTCAGCATGACGTCATTCTGACCTCAGCAGAGTCAACAGGGGCTGGTCCGGGTCAAACTGACCAGTGGGGTCCACTGGTCAGTGACACAACTAATTAACCAAGTTAATTAGCCTTAAGTTAATTCTAACTAAACTGTTTGTGGGGCCGGGGCCCACTGGTCAGCGACTAATCAGCTAACTAACCTAGGTTAATTAGTGTTAAACTAATACTAACTAAAATGTCAGGGGGGGTAGCCCACACGTCAGTGACACACGGGGAAGGTCAAACCTGGGTCAACTCCAGGAGGTTACCCGCGGCTCGTCGCCTGCGGAGCCAGAGACGGCGGAGGGGTGCGGTTTCCCTCCTCCGGCGACCAAATGGCCGGCGGAGGGCGTCTACGTGACGCAGGCACTCGTCCGCGTCGAGTAGTGGCAGCGGCTGGGCCTAAGATGGCCGGAGTCGTCACCGGCATCGACCGTGGCGGTCGCCGGAGCTCGGGCGAGCTCGGGGTCGACGCTACGGTGGCCGGGGAGGCTCGTGCGAGGCACCTACGTGCTCTAGGCAGCGCGGGGAGGAAGCTGAGCACGACAGCCGGGCCACTAGGTGGCCGGAGGCACGTCGGCGGCGATCACAGGCGGCGGCGGGTTTCGGTCATCAAGGGGGCGACGGCTACGGCAATCAAACGAAGAGGGAAAGAGGGGGGGAAACGGTGGCGGAGCTCACAGGGGTTGCGACGGTGGCCTCGGGGAGCTCGGGGAGGCGTCGGAGGCGGCGAATCGACAGCGGCGGTCCTCGGTGGCCGAGGAGGGGGAATACGTCGGGACGGCGCTTCGGGGCTTCTCCGGTCGCGTGAGCCGACGGGGAGGTCGAGGGAGGCACTTCGGAGCTCAAGAACGCGTCGGGGAGGAGAAGGGGTGGCGGTGGCCGCGAGGAAGCTTGTCGGTGGCGGCGGCTCCGTTCGGTCCGGGCGAGAGAGAGGGAACAGAGGAGAGATGGGGACGAGGGAGTGAGCGGGAGGGTTCCAGGGGTCGAGGCGGCGCCGAGGAGAAGGCGCGAGGCGTCGTGGTGGCCTCAGGCGAAGCAGACGAGCAGGGGGGTGGCGTGGCGAGCTCGGGCGCGTGCGCCGAGTCCCTCCTCTGCCTACTGGCGCGAGGAGGAAGGCGACAGGGAGGAGGAGGTGGGCTGGGCCGCACAGTGCTGGACCAGCACAGGAGCTGGGCCGGCTCTGGTGGGCTGCACGGGTAAGGCCAGGTAGGCTTTCTGCTCTGTTTTATTTAATTCTGTTCTGTTTTTTTCTTTTATTTAATTCTTTTGCCACTGTTTTGAATTAAAAATAATTCAAACAATGCCAAAAACTCCTCTGAATATTTTATATTGCTAGATGGATTTTTCCAAAAGCTTATAAAATATTTCAGGGGTATTTGAAATTATATTCTAATTATATGAATATAATTCAAATTCAAATAGCTAATGAATTAAATCCAAAGTCCCAAAAATAATTCCTTAAAAATGTTCAATATTTTGGTTGGGACCAGAACCCTTACCAAAAATTATCAAACATTTAAGAAGAGCATTTTGGAGCAATGAATGAGATTTCTAGGGTTTTTGCCCCTCTTTTATTTAAGTTTTTGGGGCTTCCAAAATTCCTCAGTTCAAGTTTCAGAAATATAGACATGATGCACACATGGAAGCAATCACAGAACAGGCCAGAGCTAAGGATGTGACAACTCACCCCCACTAAACAAGAATCTCGTCTCGAGATTCAAGCGTAGGGTAAGATGAAGGGGAAACGCAAACTAGTATGATCTTCACGATCCAGGTTGCACTTCAAATGAACGTTGTTTCGATCACCATCTTTGTCTTGTCGTCTTGTTCTGAGAAATCCTGTCAACATGACATGGAGGGAAGAAGAGTCTAGAAGGGTCGATCTCCTTGAAGATCGAACAACTCAGGATTAACTCACGGAATGAGACATAGAACCATCTCTCGGGTTGAGACACGAGATACTCTTCAAGAGGGGTGGAAAGAAACGGATGACGAAGGTTCACTAGGTAGACAACAATTCCAGACTTAAGAATGTGGTGATCGGTTGTCAACATAGCGAGGAGTTGAATTGCCATGATACCACGACGAAACATCCTGGAGGAGGGTGATTCGCAGATTATTATCTTAAGTGGCAAAAAGAATTACCTTTGATATAGAGATCATTGAGACTCTTTAAACCAGCTTAAGGCAAATCATAATCGATCATTTAGAGGGGTTCGGTAGAATGGCATACCCGAACTTGGATGATGTGGATTACCTTGTTGAAGACAACGTAATGGATGATTTTTGCTTATCACCGGAAATGGAAGAGACCCATGGTAGAATGGCACAATGGCGGTGCAAGCTGGGAACAAATGCAAATGCTGGGAATGATTCTGGTAACTGGGGAAGAACCCAACACTAGAGAGTTAATTCACTGGTTGAAAAGGTCATAGCATTGCCGAGGAAACTAAGAGGAATCCCAGTTAGCGTCGATGATAACACCTAGCGCTTGAGCGTGCTCTCAAGAACTTGAGCATTTCCATAATCATCAAGGTTTTACCAACATCCGTGTCAAGGATCCTGGCAACACAACTTGCTACCATGATGAATGATGATGGATGATGCAGATGCAAAGGAAGATAACACTTTCTCAGATTTCACCTTAGCGAGGCCAAGGAAATAAAAATCTGGATGATCGACCGAGAGACATTTAGCACTCCGCTTCTAATGTTCTCCTTGATGTGCTAGTGTAACCCATTCATAGATATGGTTTGATATCTAGAACATCAAGTAAAAAGGTCGGACTTCGGGATCTCAAAATCCATAGGGGCAACTAGGGAGTAAATCCTACGAAATCCCTATGGGGAGGTGGCCAACTTCCTCAATCAAGATATTATAATAATAGGTCTTCCGGTTGGGTGTGTTGGCCACGACATCCACTTTACCGGTTATCGAGGGACCAATATTATAGTTCTTGGAAAATGTTCCAACCATCATATCTGCCTGAGATTCAGATCTGGTTGGTGTTAGGATATTCCAGACTCATCGAGTCTAGGAAGAAAAATGAAAGTTTGCAACACAAATCGACGAGATGACGTTGCGAGATTCTCAGGAAATGAACTACGATAGCAAGCTCCAAAACATGAGCTGGTTCTGCTACAAACATGTGAACACGTTGTCCCAGACAAGCATGGCCACGTAGTAGTCTTATAATTAAACACTACCGGTTCTGGTTGGGAACCATCACCGTGGATAACGAAGTCCTTGCATAAGTCATATGATTAGCCCTTATGAAGGAACTTCTTCTCCTTGAACAAATCAATCAGTGGCTTGGTGTGCTCGGGACACATATGGAATGAAGGTTGCAAGTCTCCAGACCACAGAATACTTCGCACGTTTGCATGACTGATTTGGGACGATTCCAAAGGAACAACATTGACTTTCTCGAATCCACGGCGGCAACTTGCATCAAATGCACATGTATAAGAGGAAGTCACTCCTTTGATCAAACAAATACTTCATGAGTTAGCATGAAGAAATGCTTTCAAAAGTTTCCAACACTAGCTTAATGTTCAACAAAATCATGGAGGAGATAAGGATGTTGTCAATGGGCTCAACAACAATTCATCTGGGTTTCCTTTTAAAAGGAATTCCATAGTTAAGTGAACAAGTGATAGCATTGGTCAGACCCAAAAGATATAATGGTGTATGCTCGAGGGATCAACCACGAGTAAGACAACATTACGAATATCGTTGGTTCTGGTCTGATTGGATGATAGCCCATACTCCAATCAAAGGTTAGATAAAAATGATAGGTCCAGCAACTGATCACAGGGACCAATCGATAAAGATATCATCTTTCGTCAACACATACTACACAAGAATATCCCTTTGGAACGAACTAAGTCAGGCAAGCTTTTATCTTCCAACTCTCCAAGTTGTTGTCTAGCTTAACCAACTAGCTCAGGGATATCTAACACCGATCTTGGAGAGAGGGTGGTTCACAAGAACCCAACTTGATCACAAGCTCAACATAACAGTCAGGGAACAACCTGGTAATACTTCCGAGAAGATATTCGGAAAATCACGAACCATCGATATGTCTCTAAGCTCGAGAACAATCTTGCTTTTCAGGGCAAGATGATATGATTAAAAAGAAAAAAAATGAGGGATTGACACAATCCTAGCTCATTGATCGAAGAGTGTACCGGAAATAAGGACTAGGTAGCACGATCAGTCTTAGAATGATAATTCAATAACCAGCATGCTAAGAATGAGAATATTGTCCATTAACTACCAAGCAACGGAGTTGCTAGGAGTATTGATTTCGCACATCACGGTACACTTGTCGGCATTCCGGTTACAACAACACGGTAGCCGAGAAATGAATAATGATGGCGAGGAGTATCACTACGTCAAAATTCACAAGAGCCGGTGCAATCCTCATGAAAATCCTGACATAAAGACGGTAATACTTCAGGGTAGAACAGAATCAAAAGCTGGATTGCATCTGATCTGTGGAAGACAACTTCTTTGACCCGATCCTGGATATGGATGAGGTACTGGAGTTTGTTTCTCCTAGTCATTCCGCGATAGAATGGCTTGACGGACCACAAGAGTAATAGGCATCGATAAACGAATGCACGCATACTCTCGACTATCAATTGATAGACGAGGGTCAGAAGGCAACTAAAGAGAACATCTCAAAGGAACATATAATTTTCTGAGTTGTGGATGCATAGATTAGTATGTCGAACCAAGTTCAACATATTTCTTCCGGATAACCCATGCAGAGAGGTAGGACTGGCAGAGTCACAATGTAGAATCGAGAACCCACCGAGAGCACTCTGATTTTGATCTTTCGATCAGCGAGGAACATCTGCCATAAGCGGTTCATAGTATTTGGAAGAAAGGAATACCACGAACATCGAGGACTAATGCAAAGGTTACTAATAACCTAAAGAAACGAGCAAAACTATCAACATGAAGCAAGTAGGGTGAATCTCGGGTTCAAAACCCAGGGATAGAGTACCTATTACTAAGTAGCATCACGGGATGCTATCGAGAATGATGGCCAGAATCATCACACTGGGAACACAAAGCATGGCTAAATTACTAGATGATCCCCTAAGACACCTAGGGTCATAATAATATCTCCAACATATATGTCAAGGTAACGGAGTACCTTAACTCGCTGATTAGTGTGGTTAATCTGGCCCATGGGAATATTGAAACGGGAAGAAAGGATTTGCAAATGCATCAGACTACTTAGAAACCTGGGATGACTCGGACAGCATAACGGCTGTAAATGCTCAAAAAGATTTGAGACAATCACAAAAATGGTGGCATAGCCACTCAGAAGCACAATATCAAGGTTTCGAGATCATCAGTTAACATACAGAAGTAGTAGGAAATGAACTGAGACTTAAATCCAACAATCTTATAAGTCTACTGATTAGTAATACGTGATCCTGATAGAAAGATGAGAAGACCTAGTTCCTTAACCCCGTAGGAAAGATAAGATGACTCAGATCAGAAGGGCATGAGGTATAAGGAGTAAAAAGAGCCTTACGTTCCATCCCACAATCAATTCCCTTATATAACTAAAGAATTTCTAGACTCAACTTCGACCAGTTTGGCTTGGTAATCCTACAGGCAGTCAAGCTCTGATACCAACGCTGTCAGGACCCCGACTCAATGCCACATCGATCTAACATGTAACACCTCATATCACTTTGCGGCCTCACGCACGGTATTCCCACGGGTGTCGCCTTACCTTTGCCCGGGACCGTTTGCGCCTTTTGGCACACGTATATGACAGTGTCGCTAGCATCCATATGATAAGGAGCCCGGGGCTGACATGGCTAGTCGTAAACCCAAAGTGGCACAGACTTACAGGGACAGGCATCCATGACCCAGCATCGAACGTGTCGGTCATCAGCAAGTGAATCCAGGCTGTAGCACTGGGCTAGCAGGACTCCGGTGAACCGGGCTGTAGCGGGCTAACAGGACTCCGGTATTCATCGCGTGACATTTCCCCGAAGGGACAGACACAGGAACGAAGAAGGACACATGCCGGCCAGCCTAAGTGTTCCGGAGCAGTAGCAAGCTACCATGGCTCGGTGGAAACACTAGGAGACATTTCCCGGTAAGAGAGGCTACTAAAGATAAACAACTAGATAGTCAGATCCCACACATACCAAGCATTTCAATAACATACACACAATATGCTCGATATGTGCAATACAACATGGCATCACAAAATGACTCTACGACTCAAGTATTTATCAATAGGCTCCGAGGAGTGAGATATTACAAACATGGGTCTCATGACCCAACACTCAGAGCATACAAGTCAAAGCACAAGCGGAAGCTATCATGTCTGGGTACAGACATCTATAAATGAAAAAGGCTGAGAAGCCTGACTATCTATCAGATCCTGCCGAGGGCACAAGATCGTAGCTGAGGTAACAAGCTAAACATCGAAGTCCACGTGGAACTACTAGTGAGACTGAAGTCTCTCTGCAAAAACATAAAATAGGCAAACGTGAGTACAAATGTACCCAGCAAGACTTACATCAGAACTAACTACATATGCATCATTTTCAACAAGGGGATGGTGGGGTTTAACTGCAGCAAGCCAGCTTTGACTCGGTGGCTATCCTAAACTACGACTGCAAGCGACTCTTTTGAGGTGGCGTACACGAGTCCACATATTCACCATATCAATACACCACTATGGATCCGCTCCCGTCTCCCTACGAGAACCCCATCCATAGCACTCACGCTTATCTTGCGCATTTTAAATATCCACTTTCACTTGTCTATGAACTGATATAAGCAATCCAGAAGTCCTTTTCCGCGGACACGGCTATTCGAATAGATTAGGTTAACCCTGCAGGGGTGTACTTCTTCACACACGCTCTCACCACTTACCGCCGTTTACACGACATGTACTCGGCAACCTTCAAGCGGAAGCCCAACGTGGGTGTCGGCCACGGCCTACCTAAACACTCAAGTCTCTAGTCCAGGTTTATCGCCTATTCGGGTTCCATCCATGAGGAGATCCGGCCGGAGTTTCGCTCACAGCCCCAAACGATGTGAACATGGTTCCCGAGACACCAAACAGGCGCCCGGTACACCGTGCCACGTGCCTACCGCATCACAGCCCACCCCTACGGTCAGCGCTGCGCACGGCCTCCAGCATACTACAAACACCAGAAACTACTTGCAACTCCTGGACAGAGGACAAGGGTGATCAAGAAGCCGAGAGGGTCCATTGGTTTCGGGCCCAATGCGTGGTAGTAGCTGAATCATGGATCACAAACACAGAACTCAGTTCCTGAGGACGGCTGCAATGAGACAACCCACCATGTACTCCTACATGGCCTCTCACCGCTACCTTTACCAAATCGTGTTCACACACTTAGCACACACACAGTAGGACATGTTCACACGCCTCTGATTCATCCCGGATGAATCAGACCTGACTCAACTCTAAGCAGTAGCAGGCATGACAATCAAGCATGAATGAGTAGGCACATCAGGGTTCAAACAACTCCTACTCATACTAGTGGGTTTCATCTATTTACTGTGGCAATGACAGGTCATGCAGAGGATAAAAGGGTTCAGCTACCGCAGCAGGTAACAGTTGAATCGTTGTTGTCCTAATGCAGTAATAGAGAGCAGGAGCGAGAGAGTAGGATTGTATCGGAATGAACAAGGGGGTTTTGCTTGCCTGGCACTTCTGAAGATAACATTGAGTCTTCATCAGTGTCAACGATCACATCATCGGTATCACGTCTATCGAAAGGGGGCAATCACCGGCAACTGAGGAAAGACACAATCAATGCAATGCACAATATGATGCATGCTCATGACATGGCAATATGAATGTGTTTTGAGCTAATGCAACTAGCAACAGATTAAATGAAGTTGGTTTGAATATAATATTCAAATTCAAACTCCATATGTGATTATTCAAATGCCATTTAATTGATTTGTGCTAAACAGCAGCTATAAGTTGTTCTAACATGCATGAAAATGGTACAGATGGATTCCTTGAATTTTTCTGATAATTTTTCATATATAAATTATTTAATTTGGAGCTACGGTTGAATTTCTATGAATTTTAGAAGTTTTAGGCATTTTCTGGAATTTCCTGATTATTATAAAATAAACTAAATTCCAGAAAAGGAATATTGCGTCAGCATGACGTCATTCTGACCTCAGCAGAGTCAACAGGGGCTGGTCCGGGTCAAACTGACCAGTGGGGTCCACTGGTCAGTGACACAACTAATTAACCAAGTTAATTAGCCTTAAGTTAATTCTAACTAAACTGTTTGTGGGGCCGGGGCCCACTGGTCAGCGACTAATCAGCTAACTAACCTAGGTTAATTAGTGTTAAACTAATACTAACTAAAATGTCAGGGGGGGTGGCCCACACGTCAGTGACACATGGGGAAGGTCAAACCTGGGTCAACTCGCCGGAGTTGACCCGCGGCTCGTCGCCGGCGGAGCCAGAGACGGCGGAGGGGTGCGGTTTCCCTCCTCCGGCGACCAAATGGCCGGCGGAGGGCGTCTACGTGACGCAGGCACTCGTCCGCATCGAGTAGTGGCAGGGGCTGGGCCTAAGATGGCCGGAGTCGTCACCGGCATCGACCGTGGCGGTCGTCGGAGCTCGGGCGAGCTCGGGGTCGACGCTACGGTGGCCGGGGAGGCTCGTGCGAGCCACCTACGTGCTCTAGGCAGCGCGGGGAGGAAGCTGAGCACGACAGCGGGCCACTAGGTGGCCGGAGGCACGTCGGCGGCGATCACAGGCGGCGGCGGGTTTCGGTCATCAAGGGGGCGACGGCTACGGCAATCAAACGAAGAGGGAAAGAGGGGGGGAAACAGTGGCAGAGCTCACAGGGGTTGCGACGGTGGCCTCGGGGAGCTCGGGGAGGCGTCGGAGGCGGCGAATCGACAGCGGCGGTCCTTGGTGGCTGAGGAGGGGGAAAACGTCGGGACGGCGCTTCGGGGCTTCTCCGGTCGCGTGAGCCGACGGGGAGGTCGAGGGAGGCACTGCGGAGCTCAGGAGCGCGTCGGGGAGGAGAAGGGGTGGCGGTGGCCGCGAGGAAGCTTGTCGGTGGCGGCGGCTCCGTTCGGTCCGGGCGAGAGAGAGGGAACAGAGGAGAGATGGGGACGAGGGAGTGAGCGGGAGGGTTCCAGGGGTCGAGGCGGCGCCGAGGAGAAGGCGCGAGGCATCGTGGTGGCCTCAGGCGAAGTAGACGAGCAGGGTGGTGGCGTGGCGAGCTCGGGCACGTGCGCCGAGTCCCTCCTCTGCCTACTGGCGCGAGGAGGAAGGCGACAGGGAGGAGGAGGTGGGCTGGGCCGCACAGTGCTGGACCAGCACAGGAGCTGGGCCGGCTCTGGTGGGCTGCACGGGTAAGGCCAGGTAGGCTTTCTGCTCTGTTTTATTTAATTCTGTTCTGTTTTTTTCTTTTATTTAATTCTTTTGCCACTGTTTTGAATTAAAAATAATTCAAACAATGCCAAAAACTCCTCGGAATATTTTATATTGCTAGATGGATTTTTCCAAAAGCTTATAAAATATTTCAGGGGTATTTGAAATTATATTCTAATTATATGAATATAATTCAAATTCAAATAGCTAATGAATTAAATCCAAAGTCCCAAAAATAATTCCTTAAAAATGTTCAATATTTTGGTTGGGACCAGAACCCTTACCAAAAATTATCAAACATTTAAGAAGAGCATTTTGGAGCAATGAATGAGATTTCTAGGGTTTTTGCCCCTCTTTTATTTAAGTTTTTGAGGCTTCCAAAATTCCTTAGTTCAAGTTTCAGAAATATAGACATGATGCACACATGGAAGCAATCACAGAACAGGCCAGAGCTAAGGATGTGACAGCGACGGTGGGACCTGGCGGGGCCGGCGGGTCTTCTGCAGGGCGACGCGAGCAAGAGAGAGCTCTAGCAGCGGAGGGGTTGCCGGCGGGGGGCGCTACAGGCGCAGGCAGAGGCAGGCGGCGACGCAGCGGAGGCAAGGGTGCAGCGGCGCGAGGCGCTTGCGGGTAGGGGCGCTCGGGAGGAGCTCAGTCTTGGTCGGGGCCAGATCATCCTTGGGCGGGCGGCGGTCGGGCCCGGCAGGCCTCGACGCTGGGGAGATGGGGTGGGGCGTGTGGCACAACGCAGTTGGTTGGAGCGGGTGCGCGGGAAGCGGCCAACCACTGGTTCGCTGCCAAGTGGCAGGGGCGAGGTGGAGGATGGCGGCACTGGTGAGTGGTGGTGCGCCAAGTGGTGGAGGTGTGTTCGATCGGCGCTGAGAACGAGGAAGGAGAGGGAGATTTCCAAATCTGGTGGTTTAGGCCTTCCTTATATAGCAGGGAGACTAGGGTTTGGGTCTAGGGGGTGATTTTGGACCCTCCGATCGAATCAGACGGCTCCGGGCGGAGGAGGAGGGTAGTTCGGCCTAGGTGGGGCTAGTGGGCTATGCAGAGGAGGTTGGGCTGTGATGAGAGGGAAGGAGTGCAGCCTGACAACTGTTTCCAGAGACCGAAAATGTCCGACGATTTGACCGACTATATTGCCACTATGGAGTCGCCCTCGATGGTGTGGCAATGACAGGCCCATGGCCAATTGGCTTCATATGGCCCGCGCAAGCGCGCCATGCGCCTGGCTGCTCAACCTACTGGGGTCTTTTTGGCCTCCTGGGAAGAAATGTGCAGCCTCTTCGCCGCGCGCTTCGCGGCTCCGGCACCCCACGCAGTCACGGCCCTCCTTGATGGTTCGCGGGTACCGCCCTTGGACCGCCACGTCAAGAAGTTCCTTCGCCAAGTGGGTGCCGCCCGCGAGCGATGGGGCCCTTCTCCGGGCTGGGCGGCACCCAAGGCAGACTTCACCTTCGACTCGAGGGACCATCCCGCGAGCACCACGGGAGTTGGCACGCTCCCGATGCTCTGCACCCCCACCATCTGCAATGTGGCGGTCACCAAGACCCTCATTGATGGTGGATCCGACCTCAATGTGGTCCTCTATGGAGGCGTTCAGCTTGCTTCATGTACCTCATGGCCGGCTCCGTCCCACCAAACCCTTCTCCAGGGTCGTCGACAGCTCCACCAGCCCCCTGGGCAGATCCGCCTCCCCGTCACCTTCGACACCCGCGACAAATACCGCACTGAGCTCATCGACTTCGACATCGCCCGCATTAGCCTCCCTTACAACACCAGCCTTGGGTGCACGGCCTTGGCCCAGTTCATGGCAGTGACCCACTCCGCCTACAATCTCATGAAGATGCCGGGGAGCAGCGGCATCCTCACTATGGCCGGGGACACCAAGGAAGCCTTGTCGGCCCTCAAGCTCGCCTTCAGGGCCACGACTGCCGCGCGACCAGGTGAGGAAGGAGCCCCGAAGGCTCCGAGGTCTGCGCCAGCAAAGAAGAAGCAGTTGTTCTCCCAAGATCGTGCCGAGACGAAGCAAGTATCAGTTGATGAGGACGGGGCATCGGGCACCGCCTTCACCATAGGTGCCGGCCTCCCTTCAGATCAAGGGGGGCGTTGGTTAGCTTCTTGCGCAAGAACAAGGTTGTGTTTGCATGGGAGCCTAAGGATCTGGTCGGGATCCCGAGGAGGATAATCGAGCATCACCTAAGGATATGCCCTAATGTGCGCCCAGTCAAGCAAAAGGCGCGACGGTAGTCCATAGAAAAGCTGTCGTTCATCATCTAGGAACTCGCAAACTACAAAACATCGGTGTCATTCAGGAGGTGTGGTACCCGGAATGGCTGGTGAATCCGGTTGTCGTCCCCAAGAAGGGTGGGAAGGAGCACATGGTGTCACCCACACTTCCGCCCTCGTCGAGCACCCAATTTACTTCGTCAGCACGGTGCTGCGCGATGAGCGGGTGCGCTGCCGCATGCCGCAAAAGCTCTTGCTTACGCTTCTCGTTGCCTCACGCAAGTTGTGCCACTACTTTCAATGCCACCCCATCAAGGTCATCTCAGCTTACCCGTTGGAGAGGGTGCTCAGGAGCCCCAATGCGGCAGGAAGGGTGGAAGAATGGAACATCGAATTACAGGCATTCCAGTTGAAGTTCAGCACCACTAGAGTCATCAAGGGCGCCACACTCGCCGACTTCGTGGCGGAATGGACCGACATCCCCGTCCCCGAAGTAGGAAAGGAACGATCCCTCTTACCAGGGAGCGAGGCACCAGACGACTGGGACATGTACTTCGATGATGCCTTCGCTCGTCGGGGCGTGGGGGCTGGCGTTGTGCTCATCTCGCCCACCCAGGACAAGCTCTACTACGCCGTGCAGCTCTGCTTCCCGCATGGCGAGAAGGTCTCCAACAACATCGTAGAGTACCATGGGGAAGTGGGGGCGCCCACAACCCATCAATCGCCATGCGTCAATCGAGGACGCATGCGGTTGGGCCCCGCAGCGCTCCGCACTCGCCATTTGGCTTCGCCTCGAAGCCAAGTAAGAGTGTGCCATGGGCCCAGTGGGTACTGTCCGTGTCCTGAGAGCGGGGGTACCCAGGCTTGCCTGCCTACGTCCCGCGACGTGGCTCCACCGACGGACCGGTAAGGCCCAGCTTCAGCAATAACAACCCAAGACCCGCGAGGCGGACAACACCAAGACCTCCCTGGCGGTGGCCTCACTAGGCTGGCTCCTAAGGAGCAGAGATATCAAAGCAAGGTGCACCTTGTGAGGTTCACATGATGTGAGCTGTGATGACCAAGGCCTGGCGGGTGCCAGCAGGCGCAGTGTACCAGTTTCCCCCTTTGGTGCCAAGGGGGCAGGCGCAGGTGCGTAGTCCCGAGGAATCAAGAACAAGTTTCCATATCAATGCAACAAGACCAAGACCGCCAGGACAGCAGAATGGAGGTCATCGCGGAGCCCACCTTGGCATCACCACTAGAGGTTTTCACAGGCGATGACCACTTTTGTCAAGATAACTAGTACTAGTTGTCCCCCTGCAAATTTGGCTGTTGTGGGATCCCTTCCCACCTATATTTGGGAAGAGGATGAAAGCCACTATAAATAGGACTACTCCACCACCATAGAAGGGGACGGATCATCTCGATCATCCTCTCACCGACTAGCTCATCAAGCTCAAGAACTCCTCACCTCCTAAGGCTGTTCAACCACTATACTAGTTCATCCTCAGTCCCTCGAGGCAATCCACCACAAAGCTGGAGTAGGGAATTACACCGCAAGGTGGCCCGAACCACGATAAACTGTTGCGTCCCTTGTCCCTTGGGTTCGTCGAGCTAGGCCGTGGAATCGTTGAGCACGCAGACTGGAAAGGGTGAGTTCTTCGCACGCACCCAAGTGTTTGAACCTCTCAAGGGTCCGCGGAAACCTGAATCGGAAAGCCTCTTGATAAGTTGTTCAACTTGATAACACTCTTGAAGGTCACGACATTTGGTCCGATGGATCTTGCTGTACGGCCCATCACCTTTCCCAGTTTCTCGGAAGCCGCGGCTTCTTGGCAGTTAACGCACACGGCTGCTTCCTTGCCGGGGCCTCAGCTTTGACCTTCCTACCGGTACTAGGTGTACCCAATCCTTCAACGGTCATCACTGCCTTGTCCTTCCGCTTCTTGCTGCGCTTCTTGCTCTTCTTCTCCCTGGTTGATTCATCATCCTCCTCTGCATTAACATTGGTGCAATCTTCCTCTCCAGGAAACTTTCTTTCCTCCTCCATCTGAACACACTTATCCACCAATGTGTAAAGCTCCTTCACAGTCATGGGCAACGCACGTTCATCTTAGAATGAATCTGGTGGTTGCGCACATTGGCTTGGAAGGAGGCTATCACAGCTGCCAGATGGATATTTGGGATGTTTCTATGAACTTTGTTGAATCTCTTTAAATACTTATGGAGGGTTTCTCCTTCCTTCTATTGGAGAAGCTGCAAATTGCTGGGCCTGCCTGGTTCTTGGTAGCTGCCGGTGAAGGCGCTAATGAACTTATGGCAGAGGTCAGCCCACGACGAAATGGAATTCTCTGACAGGTGAATCAGCCAAGACCTCACATTGGACTTGAGAGCCAAAGGGAAGTAGTTGGCAAACACCTTCTCATATCTTCCCCCGGCAGCCTGAAAAGCGATGGTGTAGAGGCTCGGAAACTCTGCCGAGTTCAGCCTCCCGTCGTATTTCTCGGGTATCTCGAGTTTGAACGTGCGAACGGACGGCCAACGGACTTGCCGTAGCTCACGGGTAAAGGCAGGGCACCGAATCTCCAAAGGTCGGCACCCACCGACATAGAGCGCTAGCTCGTCGACATCGGGGACGTCGCACCCATCGGTCCGGCGGGGGGTCATCGCGGCATTGTTCAACAACGACGTGTGTGTCTTCCCTCTGCCCATCCTTTGGAGCTCGTCGTTGGTCTGGACGTGCCCGAGGGTCAGAAGAGGCCGTTGAGATGTCATCAGGGGCTTGATCTGTTGCGCTCGCGCTGGCTGCTATGGCGGGGACTGCACCGTGGGGTGGCTCCTTCCATATGGCCAGGCCGTGGCGGGCTAGCTCGCTGCGAGCCCCCAGCTTCGGCGAAACAAAGATGACTTAGGATGGTGGCACACCATTCGTCCATCTACTCGGCCGCTGGCGGGAATCTCGGCAGCAACTGAGCCCGCGCCATGGCCTCTGTGGCTATGCTGGGCATGGGTGATGACGAAGTAGATCGCACCGTCGCTCGGCCCCTGACGGTGCTAGCGGTGGCGGCACCACTGCCTCACTGTTGTGGAGCGGGCATTTGGATGGCGTGGGAGTGCGGTGAAGGCGCCCGAGGGCCAGCGGTTCCATCAGGCACAACAGCTTGGTTGACCCGTCCCGGGGGAGGCATGCGTGCCACGGCCACTCCCGTGGAGGCGGCGGCCGGAGGGTGGCGATTCCCCCTAGACCGAGTGCCATTGCTGCAGCTATGCCCGTCGGTGAGAGGAGGGGGTGCGGACAGAGTAACCCCCTCACACGTACCTTGTGTAGCGTGGCTGTTGGGGCATCGCTGATGCTGCTCTCCTCCAACGTCTCCTGCTCCTGCCTCGGCCGAGGAGGAAGTGTTGACGATGCCTCCTGCACCGACCACATCCCTAGCAACATCCGTGTCCTCGTGCGCCTCCGCATCCGCCACAGCAATAAAGGCCGCGGGTGGCAGAGCCTTCGAGGTGGATGGATGATCCGAAGCACCGGGTTTCTTCTTGGGCGCCATAGTTGATGGCGCCGTCGAATATGAAGACGGTGATAAAGATGACGTGTTGCTCACTCCTTCAGGTTCACGTAGGCGGTACCCCTGCGTGGCGTGCCAAAGATGTCGTGGGAAACCACAGCCCCTTGCTGGTTCGGTAGGAGGACGTCGCATTGCACAAAGAGCAGACGAGCGTGGGGCAGCACCGCAGGGATCACACATGCAATTTACCCAGGTTCAGGCCACCGTGAGGCATAAAACCATACTCCTGCTTTGGTGGATTGATGGTGGAATGGTGGTGGTGGAGCGTAGTACGCTTGCCCGGCAGGGGCAGCAGTGGCTACGCGCGTATGGGGGTGTGAGTTATCCAACCCTCTTTAGCCATTTCTATGGTTTCCATGGGCCTCCTTTTATAGATTAAGGGGTCACCACAATGGCAAAGTAGTCATTATGAACTGATAACATAGCAAACAGTGCTACCATACCTAACCCTGCTGGCTGACAGGGCACATTTAATGCACCGCTCAATGTCACGTCATTGGGTGCGCCGCAAGCCTTGCCGGGCTATCTCGCCAGCT
This sequence comes from Triticum aestivum, assembly GCF_018294505.1. NCBI lineage: Eukaryota > Viridiplantae > Streptophyta > Magnoliopsida > Poales > Poaceae > Triticum > Triticum aestivum. The sequence goes on from NC_057803.1 coordinate 350,890,674, forward strand.
CCACACCTGCTTGCTTGACACGTCGCACGACGGGTGTCATCTGTAAGTATTCCCGGTAGAAAGAGGCTGCCGTGTGGCGAATGGCTGCCATTTAGTCACCTTGCAGCTTGACACCGCACTGATGGAAGATGTCAGTCGTGGCGGAGTGGTTGGGTGGGGAGGTTCAGCCTTTGCGAGTCCTGGCAGGACCTGCCGGGACATCTTCTTCCGGTGCTGGCCCCATCCTTGCCGAGCTCGCCCGCCCGACAAGGGAGGCTTTTCTCCTAATGGCATCTTGCTTCTTTGGTTTGATCTTGGTCCTCTTGATCTGCATGTTGGCTTCTCGAAGCCCTTAGTCTCTTGCACTCTAACTTGGGTTGGTGTTGTACTCTTGCTCCCGTGCATGTGCAAAGTCTGGGCAACAGACCCAGGGTGTGTTGCACCGACATCGCTGAGGGAGTCCTAGATTAAGAGTGTTCGGTCTATGTAACATGAACCAGACTGGGGGGCCGTGAAGATAAAAGGCAGGAGGTCTTCCCCCGTGTCCGAATGGGTCTCTCCTTTGTGTGGATGGCAAGCTTGACATCTGGATGTGTAGTTTCCTTTCTCTGTAAACCGACTATGTACAACCCTAGGCCCCTCAAGTGTCTCTATAAACCGGAGGGATTGGTCCGTAGAGGCTATCAGAATTTACATAGGCTAGACGGCCAGGCTTTAGCCATTACAATCAAGAGGTAGATCAACTCTTGTAACCCCAATACTCATCAAAGTCAATCAAGCAGGAAGTAGTGTATTACCTCCATCAAGAGGGCCCGAACCTGGGTAAACATCGTGCCCCTTGTCTCTTGTTACCTTCGATAATCAAACACACAGTTCGGGACCCCCTACCCGAGATCAGCCGGTTTTGACACCGACATTGGTGCTGTCATTGAGAGTTCCACTATGCCGTCAAGACAAGGTTCGATGGATCGCTCGATCATCAACAATGATGATGTTTCTGGAGATAATCCCCCCTGGTCAAATTTTTGTGTTCTACCGTTTCGCTCTGCGTGCCAATTCAATTGGCCACCTCGAACAGATCGACAGCTACACCCCCGGTCACCAGATCAGTTTTGGGAAACTGAATTATGTCACTGATATCCGAGGAGACTTGATCTTCGAAGGGTTCGCGGCCTCGACCACCACTCTAGCCTTAGATCTAGAGCAAACTGTCGGGTCTGAAGAAGGGAGTTTGGAGCCCGTCGGACTCTCTGCTATGAAGCTCACTACCGGATATCCGGAGGGGATTGTGTCCTCGGCAAGCCCAGAGTCAGACTGGGTTCCCCCTATCATTGGAAGGTCAAACTCGCCCCCGGACTCTAGCTCTGAACTCTCGAAGTCCATGCCAAGTGAGCATGGCTAGGAGGATTTTACCCTTCCTAGCTCCATGGACTCTCGTTTCCCCATCCAAACCTTGCTCTTAAACAAGGCTCTGGACTTAATACGATCCCTCGCCATTACAGAGGGATTGCCTCCGAACCACGCCCAGCACAGATTAGGGGCTGAGAGCAAGGAATTTTACGTCCCACCCACCACCCACTTGATAGCCACCATCGAAGACTTAACTGACATGCTATATTACGCCTTCGAAGACATGAACGGCATGGATGACGATGCCGAAGATAAACAAAGCAAAGACCCGCCATTTGCTGGATATTGGATGACCACATCCACATACGACATGTACATGGTCGATAAACCCAAAGAGGATGATGGCGAAGACAGGAAGAATCCGGTTGAGGACAAGCCTGCTGAAGCTCAAGCATCGACGCCAGTGATGCCACTCAAAATCGTGTCGTCAAAATGACAGTCATACTAGCACCGGAGACAATATCACTCTAGAGAACGCAGAAGACCCTGAAGCCCCCGTCGAGCCCACATCCAAACAGGATGATTGGGAGGAGGGGCAAGTTAACCCCGATGATCCGGTCAGGAACGAGGACATGGAGGATAGTAACTATCTACCGATCTCCGAGGATGATGTGAGCCTTGGCGATGAAATCTTCATCATGCTAGAGGAACCCCTCAAGCAGGAGCGCTTTAAGCGCCAGCTAATCGCAACTTTGAGAAGCCTATAAAAGAAGCAGCAAAAGCTCCAAGCCGAACAGGATACACTCAACGACAGATGGACCTAGGTCCTAGCTGTCGAAGAATATGGCCTCCAATGCCCAATAAAGAGTTATGGGAAGCGTCAAATACTACTACAATTTGACGACGAGGCCCTCGAGCCAATATTGTCAATACTTGACCACGTCGATGAACCAAACCGGCCACCACGTGGGCAAGATAGCAGCCACCTATGCCGAACACTAACCCGCACCACCTCGCCGTAGAGGCAGAGAGACAACAGGTCCAGGATACACCTGCGACATACGGCAGGACCTGGACAATAGAGAAGACCAAGCCAGATCAATCTATGGATCATGGGGATGTGCCCCAACGTGAGAAGATGGCCATCAGGCCTGGCGCGATAGGCACAACCTCACTCGGGCCGGAAACCGCATATGAACTCCGTCGTGATGTTGCCTGATACAGAGGCGCCGCCAAGGTAATGGAGCACCAGTTCCCAAAGGGGTTTAAACCCATAAATATCGAATCATATGATGGCACGACGGATCCCGCGATATGGATTGAAGATTTCCTCCTCCACATCCACAAGGCTCGCGGTGACGATCTCCATACCATCAAATATCCCCCCTTAGAACTGAAAGGGCCAGCGCGGCACTGGTTAAACAGCCTCCCAAAGAACTCCATTGGTAGCTGGGAAGATTTCGAATATGCCTTTAGAGACAACTTCCAAGGTACGTATGTCCGGCCTCCGGATGCTGATGACCTTACTCATATAGTCTAGCAACCCGCAGAGTCAACCCGAAAACTCTGGACTACTTTCTTAATTAAAAAGAACCACATTTTCGATTGTCCGGACGCAGAAGCCCTCGCGGCCTTTAAACACAGCTTCCATGACGAATGGCTCGCCCGACACCTCGGCCTGGAAAAACCGAAGTCCATGGCAGCTCATACCGCACTCATGACCCGCTTTTGCGGGGGAGAAGATAGCTGGCTAGCTCGTAGAAGCAACAACACCAGCGACCCTACCACCTCCGAAGCTAGAGATGGCAACGGTAGGCCATGACGCAACAAACACAAGCATCAAAGGAACAATGAAGATATTGAAGACACGGCGGTCAACGCCGGATTCAGTGGCTCTAAACCCGGTCCATGGAAGAAGCCATTCAAAGGAAACAAAGATGGTGCATCTAGTTTTGACAAAATACTTGATCGGCCTTGCAAGATTCATGGCACCTCTAACAAGCCTGCCAATCATACCAACATAAATTGTTGGGTCTTTAAACAAGCCAATAAGTTAAACACCAAACATAAGGGGAAGGAGCCGCCTAGCAAGGATGATGATGAGCCTCACCCAGCGAAGATAGGGGGGCAAAAGAAATTTCCCCCCATGGTAAAAACAGTGAATATAATCTATGTCACTCATATCCCTAAGCAGGAGCGCAAACGCGCAGTAAGGGACGTCTATGCGATAGAGCCAGTCGCCCCAAAAGTCAACCCATGGCCGGCCTGTCTAATCACTTTTGATCGCAAGGACCATCCGACCAGTATCCATCATGGAGGTTCGGCTGCATTGGTCCTCGATCCTATCATCGACAGATTCCATCTCATGCAAGTCCTCATGGACGGTGGCATCAGTCTTAACCTGCTTTATCAGGACACTGTCCGTAATATGGGTATCGATCCGTCAAGGATCAAGCCTACTAAAACAACCTTTAAAGGAGTAATACCTGGCGTGGAGGCCTGCTACACAGGGTCAGTAATGCTGGAAGTAGTCTTCGGCTCTCCGGATAATTTCTGAAGCGAAGATTTGATCTTCGACATTGTCCCCTTCCGTAGTGTTATCATGCACTGCTCGGACCAACCGCTTTTGCCTATTTTAATGCAGTCCCGCACTATGCTTATCTAAAGCTCAAGATGCCCGGACCACGCGGTGTTATAGCAGTCAATGGAAATATGGAGCGCTCCCTCCATACTGAGGAGCATACCGCAACCCTCGCAGCTGAGGTACAGGGTGGCCTTATCAAGCCAAATACTTCATCGGCTATCAAGCTCCCCGGACACTGTCAAACGAATCCGGTCTACCTTACAGAACGACAGTTTGGTTCATCAAGAGCTGGACTAGCAATTCGGCCTCCGTCAAAACCCCCACAGAATCGCGGCATACATCCCGCGCGTGCATAACTATGCACTAAAAATATCATGGGCAGGTATGGAGGCATACTAAGGACAAGGTCCACAATACGGCTCGACCCTATTCGGACCTTAATCTTCTTCTTCTCCCTTTTTCTCCTTTCTCTCTTATGTCAGGTTCTTTAAAAACCTAGATCACTTTTTGGTGGCACAAGGGCCCTTTCCCAGGCCCCTCTATATATACGATCGTTGATCCTCTCAAAGGATCCTTCACCAAGGTGAAAAGCGGTGCAGACGTGCGGCAGGGTGTCCAAAGGATCTTCAAGACCACCTTTTTTTAGGACCGGTATACAGATTTCCCTTGCTGACAAATTCTTGGCATGTAAAATAACCTTCACGCTTATGGCATTCTCTATAAGAGCACGTTTTGACGTATCAATCAGACTATAGTGGAAATAGTTTTGTCCAACCCTATTCAGTATTGGCTTATTTCATAATTTGTATTCCCTCTTCACGTCAGATTGACATAATACACCTCGGCATAAGTTGTGAGGGGCTCTATTCGACCACATATATTTTTCAAAAACAAAAAAATCTGAACACTTTTGTAGTACACTTCAGCGTCCCGGATACTACATTATATGTGCCGGCTCCGGATCATGTCTTTGGTCAATAGTTGGGTTGCCCGGCTCCTGTGGTTACCAACTTCCGTTTCACTTGTTCAGCTAAGGTAGTAACGGGAGAACAACTGCAATTGTGTTTCTGGTTCGTCCGGTCAAACACCTTAGTAGAGAAAGCCGAAAACTGACTGTCATGACATAGCGAGAGCTAGTCAGTGGTTCAGCGACTTACTAAATCATTTGCGATTTTCTTTCCGTATTATATGAAGGACTGGCCTCCACCCAGTCATGCGCCTAAGGCATACAAGCTCAGATAGCCGCATACGCACCAGGGGCTAACTTATAGTCCCATTATCAAACTCCTATGGCTAAGTAGGAGTGATAAAGCCGCATAATCTGCTTGTCTGGTTCGCGGCACAAACACCTCCTTTACGGGCCAAGATGTTGTGTCAAGTGTGGTCATGTGGTATTCAGAGCACCCTCATAGTATCTACGCGGGGGCTGAAGACGACGACTGGCAAACTTTCAGAAATAAAAACGACCGCATAGGAGGAAAATAATTCCAGATAAAGGCACAAATATATTACAAAAGCCTTGGTTCATTAAACAAAGTCTAGGCAGCCTGGATACATTCATTCGAACATGACATCTTCGAGAACTGACTCACTATTAAATGGGCACCTTCCATGATGTCTTCAAAATATCGCTCTGGCTTGCGGTGGTCCTTGCCTTCGAGCGGGCCCTCTACTGCCACGACAGGGCCTTCATCTTCGCCCAGTGCATCTTGACATGGGCAAAGGCCATCCATGCACCCTCTATGCATGCTGATCACTTCACAGCTTTAACTCAGGACAGGGCGTCGCTGAGTCGCTTGACCAGGCTGAAGTAGCTGCTAGGAATGGGTCCGACTGGCAACAGCCGGACTATGATGTCCTTCATTGCTAAACTAGACATCCTATGCAGCACCGCCAGCTACGTCATTTGGTTGTTCAGTAGTGCTGGCCTTTTTGGCGCTAGGTACTATGACCAGAAGATCTTCTCTGTGGTGTTTCCCTCCTGGGCCTGAAAGAATTACGCGGCGTCAGCCGCACTCCTTGGAAGATCCGCAAAGGCATCTGGAGAACTCCATAGTCAATTAAGCAAGGAATATCACCGACCGCCAAATATACTCTGTAAAAGAAAGGGATTACCAGCCGCTATCTGTTCGGCCTGCTTGATTTCCTCGCGAGCCGCTCGGGACTCGGTCCACGCCTCCTTGGCCTCCTGAAGAGCCTTGGTGAGATTGACCACTTGGGTGTTATTCTTCTCCTCCAAGGCCTCATACTTGCTGGAGGCATCCTTCAGCTCCTGCTCCACTTTGGTCACTTGCTCCTCATACTTGCGGCGGGTGACCCGCTCGGCCTTTAAATCCGCAGCCGCTTTGTTAGCGGCCGTTTGGCTCACCCGTACCGGGTCCTTGGCTTGGGCTAGGGCGCTCTTTAGGGTCTCGATCGCGGCCGCACTACCTGCAAATATGATCAGGACAACACAGGAGAGTAGACTCCACATTGGCATATCGCTTCATGTGTGTAAACACTTTTTCAAACCATACCCTGCGCCTCATCAAGCCATTTGTTGATACGTATGAGCTCGTCATCCGTCAGCCCCAGCTTTCGCTTGAGTTTGGATACTTCACCGGCCTGGGCAGTCGCCGCTAACAGTTAAGCATGTTTATCAAAATAGTCAAAGTATGTTATCTCCTGCAAATATTACTTGATCCTCTGTTCGGCCTTCTTTTTCAAAAACAGAACAAGAGTCTCAGGGGCTACTATATATACACAGGCATATTTTTTGCATATGCAAAACGGCTAAGGGTATTACATCACATACCTCAAAGCTTGTTAATAGGCTGGTGAAGGCTTCGTTTAGCCCGCTTTTGGTGGACTGAACCTTCTCAATCGCCGTACCCATTAGGGTACGGCGATCCTCCATGATGGAAGCACGTCGAAGTGCTTCCACCAAAGTGTCCCACGCCTACGGATTGATAGAGGTTGCCGGTGGAGTCGACGCTCCACCCTCTTTAAAGGGGGTTGCTCACTCGATTTCGGAGCTGTGTGGGTCTCTGTAATGATGTTCGGCTGGGGGCCGGATTGGTCATAACCCCCATCATCCGTCTCTATGGGGGTTGCTTCCCCCATGTTCTTGGCAGCCGAGGCGTTACCCTCTGGTGCCGTCTTGGCGGCCTCCCACACCTCCCCGTGGCCTGAAGAGGCCCTTCGGGACAACACTTTGGTGTCTTCTGTGGCGGCTGGCGGAGAGGCCTGCGGAGGCGTCTCGCTCTCCACCATGCCTGGCTCCAGCGAGTTCCCCGAAGATGATGATAGTTGGGGGAGATCGCAGGCCGCACTAAAGCACACAATATAATGTGTTAAAATTACAATCGTAAATACCGGATAAATGTAAGGCATCTTTGGATACTTACGAATCGGCAAGGGGCTTCGTCCTGGGGCGCCACTCGGGGATTGCTTTGGCATCCGACTCCGAGCCGTCCGAGAGGGATATCTTCCCCCTCTTGGACGCCTCTGCCTCTGGGTCTACGGAGGTCGCCCTTTTCTTCCTCCTCCCCTTAAGGGGATAATTTCCCTCTTGTTCCTCCTCTTCGTCTTCATCTCCCTCGTGGGAGGAGAGAGCTTCGGTATCTCCGGACACAGCGTCCGAAGTGCCTTCACGGTGGAGGCTACCTTTGGACTCCTTGCCCTTCTTCTTGGCCTTCTTCTCCGGTGCCTAATAAGGCGCCGGGATCAGCATCCTCATTAACAGAGGACTGGCTGGGTTTCCTGGTAGCGGCATCGAACACCTGATCCGCTCCGCCTTCGCTGTCCAGCCCTGAATGAGGAATGGGTAGCTCAGTATACCCTTTGACTTATGGACCGAAATTATGTTGGAATTAAAATGCTTACCTTAGTAGCCAGATTCACGCTGTCGAGACCGATGTCTTCGGTCTTCTCCAGCCACATCTTATGGGCCTTGAAAAGAAGTTTCCAGATCTCTTTGTGCGTTGTGCCGAAGAAGCGCTGTAGGGTCCGGGGGCCCTCTGGATTAAACACCCACATGCGGAGAGGCCATGGGAGGATCGGGCGGAAGAGCATCACCTGAATCACGTTGGTGAGACTGGTGTTCTTATTTATCATACTCTTGATGCACTTTTTCGGCATCATCACTTTGTCGATCGACCCCCAGTCCAGATGCTTGTTGGTCCACGATGCGAGCCGCATAGGGGGCCCACATCTAAATTCAGGAGTGGCCGCCCATTCGGTATCTCGGGGTTCGGTGATGTAGAACCACTCCTGCTGCCACACCTTCATGGTATCCAGGAAGGCTCCTTTGGGCCAAGTGCTGTTGGGGAGTTTGCTCACCATGGCGCTACCGCAGTCGGCATGCTGCCTATCAACCACCTTCGTCTTCACGTTGAAGACTTTGAGCCATAGGCCAAAGTGGGGTGGAATGCGAAGGAGCGCTTGGAAAACGATGATAAACACCGAGATGTGGAGGAAGGAGTTTGGGGCTAGATTGTGGAAATCTAACCCATAATAGAACATGAGGCCGCGGGGAAAAGGGTGAAGTGGAAACCCTAGTTTGTGGAGAAAGTGAGGGATGAACACAACCCTCTCGTCGGGCTCTCGAGTGGGGATGACTTGCTCTTTGGCCGGGAGCATGTGTGCGATTTCCGTGGTCAAGTACATCGCCTCCCAGAGTCCCTTAATGTCCTCGATGACGCTGGAGGGGTTGTTGGCAGTCAGAAAATTGAAGCTTGGGCGCTGGAGCTCGAGGATGGGAATGCCGAGGAAGGTAGAAAGCGTGGGATGAAAAGAAGGGATCTTTGTCCTCTTATATAGGCCATGAATATCAAGCGCCCGCCCCACTGGCCTTCAAACTCGCCTATTCCGAAGGGGTCGTGTGAACGGCATGGTTGGATTACCCAAACCCGCATTGATGAAAATCCCGCAATAAGGGGACATGATCTCTGCTTTGACAAGACGTGTCAATGGAGGCTGCACCTCGAGACACGAAGCAGGAGGCAAAAAACGGTTTGAAATAATAAAGAGGCCAGACGTAACATTCCGCCCAAAAAGCTGCTAGTGAATATATTTTGTTAAGAATTATACCATTATAGTTGAGGGTTGTAACTGTTATACAGAGCCGGATACAGTTCTCTTACTCAGAGGACTGCTGTAAAGTATTCGGAGGAGGAACCCGCCTTGCAATGTCGAAGACAATATGTGTGCCGAATACAACACCATTGAAGACAGGTTCAGGGGCTACTGAGGGAGTCCTGGATAAAGGAGTCCTCAAGTGTGCGGGCTATGTAACATGGGCCGGACAGGTGGGCTGTGAAGATACAAGGCATGAGGTCTTCCCCCGTGCCCGGATGGGGCTCTCCTTTGCGTGGATGGCAAGTTTGACATCCGGACATGTAGTTTCCTTTCTCTGTAAACCGACTCTGTACAACCCTAGTCTCCTCTGTTGTCTATATAAACCGGAGGGTTTGGTCCGTAGAGTCTATCAGAATTTACATAGGCTAGATGGCTAGGGTTTAGCCATTACGATCTCGAGGTAGATCGACATTTGTAACCCTAATACTCATCAAAGTCAATCAAGCAGGAAGTATGGTATTACCTCCATCAAGAGGGCCCGAACCTGGGTAAACATCGTGTCCCCTTGTCTCCGGTTACCTTCGATCCTGAGACGCACAGTTCGAGACCCCCTACCTGAGATCGGCTGGTTTTGACACTGACAATCGCTTCACCGAAAGATGATACGATTTCTTTTGTACTGCTTGGAATCGGGCACACATGCAAACACTAAGATTATATCTGGCCTAGATGCACATAAGTACAACCAATAATCAATCATGAAGAGGTATACCTTTTGATCGAACTCTTTGCCGTTATTGTCGGAGCTCAATTATACTTTGGTTGGCATTACCGTCGTGTACAGCTTTGTAATCTTTCATTCCAAATTTCTTCAAGAAATCTTTGAGATATTTTTCTTGAGAAATGAAGATGTCATTTCTTTGTTAATGGATTGGAATACCAATAAAGAATTTCATTTCCTGCATAATGGACATCTGATATTACTCTTCCATCATATGAATGAATTGATCACTGTATCTCTTGTCAGTGCATCCGTAGATAATGTCATCCACATAGATTTGGTAAACAAACAGTTCTCCATCATAAGTCTTCGTGAAGGGAGTGGGAACTAGAGAACTAGGTTTGAATCCTTTGCTCTTCAGTAATTCTTTGAATGTGTCATACCACGCTCGAGGTGCTTGTTTGAGGACATATAGTGCCTTGTTGAGCTTCTAGACCATGTCAGGATGCTTGGGATCTTCAAAACTAGGTGGCTGAGCTAGATAGACTTCTACTTCCATTTTCCGTTGAGGATAGCACTCTTCACATCCAATTGATACAGAAGGATATTATTGTGGTTAGCATAGGCTAGTAATATGTTCATGGCTTCAAGTCTAGCCACAGGAGGAAAGGTTTCATCAAAGTCAATTCCCTCTACTTGTGTGTAACCTAGAGCACCGAGACGAGCTTTATTTCTGACCACTTGACCATGTTCAACATGCTTGTTGCGGTAGATACATTCGGTGCCAATGATATTGTGCTTACGAGGGTCAAGACATTTGACTAGCTCCTAGACATTATTGATCTCAAATTGTTGAAGCTCTTCTTGCATAGCTTGAATCCATTTTGGTTCCATAAAGGCTTTATCAACTTTCTTGGGTTCGAATATGGAGACAAATGCAAAGTGCCTACAAAAGCTTGTTAGTTGTGTAGCTCCTGATCGAGTAAGCGGACCAGGTGCATTGATGATGTCAATTATCTTCTCAATCTGAACTTCATTAGCAACGCGAGGATGAACAGGGCGAAGACTTTACTGTTGTTGATAATTTTCTTCATCTTCAAAATTGTCTTCAATCTCAACATTCTCTTCACCCTGAACTGGGCTTGGAATCACAACTTCATCATCTCCTTGATCCCTAGTGGGTATGATTTCTCCAGTACCCATTTACTTGATATCTTTAGTAGCTGGAACTTCATCTAGCACATTTGGCAAGTGCTCTCTTTGCGAGACCTTAGTCTCATCGAACCACACAACTACGGTTTCAACCACTTTATAGTGAAAGAGGTTTAAGATCCTGTAGGTGTTCGAATCCTTTTAGTAACCAAGCATAAAACCTTCATGTGCTTTTGGTGCAAATTTGGAAGTGTGATGTGGATCCTTTATCCAACACCTAGCACCAAAGACTTTGAAATAGCTTACATTTGGCTTCTTACCAGTGAGCAGGTCATAGGATGTCTTCTTGAAGAATTTATGAAGATATACTCTATTGATGATGTGGCATGCAGTAATAATGACTTCAGGCCAGAACTTCCGTGGAGTATTGTACTCATCAAGCATTGTACGGGCCATCTCAATAACAGACCTGTTCTTGCGCTCCACGACGTCATTCTACTGAGGAGTGTATGGACTGGAAAGCTCATGAGTGATGCCTAGTGTGTCAAGATAAGTGTCGAGGCCAGTGTTCTTGAATTCAATGCCATTGTCACTCCTGATGTGCTTGATCTTGATGCCATAGTTGGTCATGGAACGATTGGCAAATCGTCTGAAGACATCCTACACTTCAGACTTGTAGATAATTATATGCGCGCAAGTATATCTAGAATAACCATCAACAATTACGAAGCCATAAAGGTGTGTAGAGGTAGTAAAGGTAGAATAGTGAGTAGGGACAAAGAAGTCCATGTGAAGTAGCTCGAAGGGACAAGAAGTCATCCTGATTGTCTTTGATGAATGTTTTACCCTAGTCATCTTGCCGGCTTCGCAAGCACCACATAGACGGCCCTTCTTGAACTTGACATCCTCGATGCCAATGATGTGCTTATTCTTTAGAAGAGTGTGCAAGCTCCTCATGCCCGCATGTCCTATCCTTCGATGCCAAAGTCAGCACTCTGAAGATTTTGCTGGAAGACATATGGCAAGTTGTGGTCCTATGAAGAAATCTACCATATATAGATCACCTATTCAATAACCTTCAAAGACTCGAGATTTGTCAAAAGCCATTAGCACAAGACATCGATATTTTCCAAATAACACAATCATGTCAAACTCACAAAGCATTAAGACAGACATTAGGTTGTATCCAAGGGATTCAACAAGCATCAGTTTATCCATGGGTTGATCCTTTGAGATAGCAACCCTACCTAGCCGCAATACCTTGCTTTTACCAATGTTAGCAAATGTGATATGGCTTTTTGTAGATGGTCGAAGAGTAGATCCCATGAGGAGACTTCGATCACCAGTCGTGTGGTTAGTGCATCCAATATCCATGGTCCATTTAGTAGCTTTCAGACTCGTAGCCTATAGTGTAGTTACTAGGATAGGCTTTACAAAGGGTATTGTGAAGAATTAACATTTTGCGACATAGGTTATTATGAAATGTAAGATTCTTTGATGGTAGGATAGGATGTTTATCAAGACATTCATGGACGAAGTAAATGGTAAGACCATTTTGGCATTTTATCTTGCACCCAATAAGAAATTTCAGGTCCCCTGGATTGTCTTCAGGAGTCAATGATTTTTGGCTAGAGACCCGACCTTGCAAGAGAAGTAAATCTTTCTTAACCATCCACATCTGAAGGGGTGGCATAGAAGCAATAAGTCTATGTGCAGCATCTGAGAATTTAGGCTTTGAAGCCCTAGCAAATAGTTTTGCAGGAGGTGAATACTACTGAAATGAATAAGCAGAAAAGTTCTTTGATTTGTGAATATAGTGGTTCGAAGAAACACGCTCATATTCATGAGCCTGATGATAGTTTCCCGACAAAACATTTGCATTAGGGTGACCATGTGAGGTCCTTTGTCTGGATGGAGCCTTTGGGCCATATGAAGTCTTTGGTCTGGGGTTTGTCTTCATCCCTGGTGGTGTCATGAAGACATTCACAGAAAGATTCTCAAGATGACTCTTAGGAACCCAAATCTTCTTCATAGGAGACCCATTCCTGTAGTAAGTTGCAAAAAACATGGCAAACACTCCACCATTTTTATTTTTGAACAATTTATAGTTGGAGTCAAATGACTCATCAATGATAATAGGGTTAGCACAAGTGAAACCAGATAAAGTGGAGGGATTGACTGAAGGGCCCTTGGCAGCAACCCATGTGGTCTTGTGGTACTGCTAAGGCTTCAAGGAAGAACCATCGACATTCATTTTCCTCTCAAACCCAACACCCTCTTTCCTGGGGTTCTGGTTCAGAATCTGTTTCTTGAGGACATCACATAGAATCTGATGCCCTTTGAGGCTTTTGTACATGCCTGTTTCAAGCAATGTCTTCAACCTGGCATTCTCATCACAATAGTAGTGGTATCCTCAGAATAGGGGTTAGTTACCGCATCAGTAGTTGAAGATAATGCAACTTCAGAAGAATTTGAACATTCAGTAGTAGAGATAGCATTATCAAGATCAAGACATTTTATGCAAGGTGACACAAACTCTTCCGGAGCGGAACAGATATGTTGAGCGAGTAGTGAATCCTTTTCTTTTTGAAGATCTTCCCGAGACACTCTCAGTTTCTCTAGATCTTGCTTCCTTTGAAGATAGTCATAGGAAAGCTTCTCATGATCAGCTAAGAGGGTTTCATGGCGACTTTTAAGTTCCTCGTACTTAACTCTAAGATTTTTTATCTCTTCGATTAAGGACTGAGTTCAATTCATTTCCTTGTCCAAGAGGTCATCGCTTTTGTCTAGCAATTTTTGAATCTTTTCCATAGCAGTTTTTGCTTGGTTGCAATTTTAGCAAGAGTTTTATAGCTGGGTTTGGATTCATATTCAGAGTCATCTTCACTAGAGTCTTGAAGTAAGTATCACCTGAGTTTACCTTAGCACCTCTTGCCATGAAGCAGTAGGTGGGAGTAGAGTCGTCGTCATCATTGGCTTCAGCATCAGTGACATGACCATTGTCTATGGTGTTGACGATAGACTTTGCAACGAATGCCGAAGCGAAAGACTGACTCACAATGCCAAAATCAAACTCCTCCTCTGACTCCTCAAAAGTAGACTCCTCCTCTGAATCCATTTCCTTCCCAATGAAAGCACAAGCCTTACCAAATGAGCTCTTCTTACGAGATGAAGACTTTGAGGATTTCTTATTCTTCTTTTTGTTAGAGTCATACTCCTTGATCTTCTTCTTTTTCTTTGCTTCATTTTTCCCACTAAGGACATTTAGATATGTAATGGCCTGGCTACTTGCATTTATGGCATGATCTCCTCTTGTAGCGAGTGGAAACATCAGCATTCTTGGGGCTTGATCTTGAAGATTTTCCTATGCGATTCTTCTTGGAGAACTTCTGGAATTTTCTCACAAGCATTGCTAGCTCTTTGCCTAAGTCTTCAGGATCATCAAAACTGCACTTAGAGTCTTCTGATGAGGAAACGACCTTTGCCTTCAATGCATGAGATCAGCCATAATTAGGACCATATATCTCTCTCTTCTCAGATAGCTGTAATTCATATGTGTTGAGCCACTCAAGTATGTCAGGCGGATTGAGCTCTTTGTAGTCAGGACATTCTTCGATCATCAGTGATATGGTGTCAAGTGATCTCAATGGTGCCAAGTGCGTCAAGCTCATTTGTGATATCAGTGAGATGGTCGTAAGTAAGTTGGACATTGTTATTTTCATTTGTCTTGAATTAATTTAAGATATTGCGAAGCACATCAATTCTTGGGTCTCTCTGAGTAGAGACGCCTTCATTGACCTTAGACAACTAGTCCTAGACAAGCTTCACGGATTCCAATGCACTCACATGGCCATACCGCCTTTGGTCAGATGACCACAGATGATGTTCTCAATAGTTGAGTCCAGTTGCACGAACCTCTTAACATCAGCGGCACTGACACTTCAACAGACTTTGGGAATGCCAGTCTTGACAACATACCAGAGGTCGTTACCAATGCTGTCAAGATGCGTTTGCATCTTATTCTTCCAGTATGGGTAATTAGTGCCATCGAAGACAGGTCACGCAGCGGAGGCCTTGATTATCCCTATGGTCGACATAGCTAAAAGTTTTGCTGATTAAACTGAATCACACATAACAATGGGAGCACCTTGCTCTAATACCAATTGAAAGTGCTAGTTATCGACTAGAGGGGGTGAATGGGCGATTTTTATGGAAGTATTCAAGACAGCCAATGTCTTTGAAGATAGACAACCGAATAACACCTACAAAGTATGCAGCAGAAGATAAACTACACTAGCCATGCCATGGTCAATGGAAGGAAACAAATTAATCACAAAGACAAATAGCACCTAGGTAGAACATATCAGAATAGGAAGATAGTATGAAGTCAAATAAGTAATCAGAGAGTATGTCTACACACAATGAAGTCAAAAAGCGCAGGCAATCAATGACTTCACGAAGCTAAATTGTATGTAAAGGATGAAGTGATAGAACCAGTTGCTTGATGAAGACAAGGATTTGGTAGACTAGTTCCAGTTGTTGTGACAGTTGTATGTCTGGTTAGGGAGGCTGAGATTGAACTCAAAAGACCATGTCTTCACCATATTCCCTTGAGCTAAGGTCACTTAGATCTCGCCGAATCACTTAGGTCAGTCTTCAAAGTAGACTTCCATACCTTCGCAGACCTAGTTCACCGGCGATCCATAATGACTCTTGGGGGTCATCTTCGATGGGCAAACTGAATCAATAGGGACTTCTGTCAGTGTCAAAACCGGCCGATCTAGGGTAGGGGGTCCTGAACTGTGCGTCTGAGGATCGAAGGTAACAGGAGACAAGTGAGACACGATGTTTACCCAGTTTCAGCCCCTCTTAATAGAGGTAAAACCCTACATCTTGCTTGATTGTATTCGATGAGTATAGGGGTTAAAAGAGTTGATCTACCTCGAGATCGTAATGGCTAAACCCTAGATGTCTTGCCTATATGAATTCTGATAGCCTCTACGAACTAAACCCTCTGGTTTATATAGACACTGGGGGCCTAGGGTTGTACAGAGTCGGTTTATAGAGAAAGGAAAATACACATCCAGACATTAAGCTTACCATCCACGCATAAGAGAGTCCTACCCAGACATGGGGGAAGGTCTTCTACCTTGTTTCTTCACGGCCCATCAGTCCGACCCAAGTTATACAGCCCGGGCACCTGAGGACCCCATAATCCAAGACTCACTCAGTAGCCCCAAACATGCCTCAAATGACGATGAAATATCTGGACCAATGATAATCCGGTGATAACCTCAATGTCTTTTACGATTCTCCCCTTGATTGGGCTTCGATTTTCGCGTGCAGGGTGAATACGAACGGTCCATGCTTTTTTCGCAAATAAGCCCCCAACACGTTCCGGCGGCACCTATATAAAGAGATATGGAGCTCTTAAGGCCATCTCACACCATGTAGAAGGAAAACGGACAAGTGTAGCCATAAAACAAAGCCTTCCATCATGTCCAGTGCCCCAAGCTCCCCTTCGCGCCACCATGGCCCTCAAGAGGAAGATTGGCAGAGTTGCTCCATGCCTCATCTTCAACTAAGTCGGCTCCAGATGCAGGGCTACCTCCCCCTCGCAGATCTAGTTCCTATTCGAGCGGGATTATATTCAATCGGCAATTGTGCGATGGCTGAGAACTTCCCCAACCCCAATAAGGAGGAGAGGGTGTGCTTCATCCCGTTTCTCTTACAGGGACTGGGATTTCCAATCCATCCCTTCCCCTGGGGGTTATTGGAATTTTACGACATCCAACTACACAACCTCACCCTGGGTTCGGTTCTGCACATCTCAGGCTTTGCTGCCCTCTGCAAGTTATTCCTAGGCATCGAGGCCCATTTCCGATTATGGAGGAAATTCTTCTGCATCGTTCCCCGCCACAAAGGGGGTTCCATATTTGAAGTGGGTGGTGCCGAAGTATGGCCTATTGCCGGATCCGGATACCCTGTAGGAACTTCTAAATAAGCATACCCGAAGTGGTCTTCGGAGTGGTTCTATATGGACGATGTTCCACTTCCGGATCCAGTCAGGCGTGGTCTCCCTGAATTTTCTAGAGCTCCTCTGAAGAAGTGCCTCAACTGGCGTCCCTAAAGTCCTAAAGAAGAGGACAGTTCGGAGATACAGAGGTTGGTCGGCAAGGTCAGGAGGCTAGCCCACACCAAACATTCAATAGTTGAAGTCATGCCGATCGCAATAAAGAGGTGTGTCCCGTTACAGAGAGTAGAGTAACTCCTTTATGGTTTTACAATGGAGAAGACAACACGTCCCGTTACAGACAGTAGGGTCCGGATACCCCTGCCTAATGGTGCCGGATTCATCAGCTAGGATGCAAGCCAACGCCATGCCCGTTCCGCCTCCTCAAGAGGATTCAGATGACATGTCGGTCACGAATTCCGAAGTGGAGAGCGTGATGAATCACCGTCGTTTCAAGGAAGCTATGCATGCACCGGCCTTTTCCGAACAAGAATTCACCGCACTGAGTTCGACCGATGCATATATCCGAGCAGCTGAAGACGGCCTTGCCGGAGTTATTTCGCTGTTCTCAAAGAATATACAGGTAAAATTTGACACAATTTTGCATGGTCATATGCCAGTAGCGCCAGAGACTTGAAACGGTGTAGCAAACCAATTTAAGGATATAAAATTTGTGCAGGTTCTTCAAGAAAAGAACACTATGCTGGCTCAGGAGCTCAACACAAACTAGACGCAGCTGAGTGCAGTTACCACCAAACTAGGGGTTTTCAATAAGACCGCAAAGGGCGTATCTTGGGAGAGAAAACTTGAGGAGGAAAAGGACAAACAGTCCGAAGAGATAGAGAGCTTGAAGGCTCAGGTATCAGCTACTTAGAAGGAAAATGAGAAGCTGAAGGGCGGCATGTTTGGTATGTCTTCCCCTCACGTTTAGGATCACCATAGGTACTTTACGTTTAATCCATAATGTGGAATATCATTAATTTGTTGCAGCAAGTGTGTTAACTGGTCGACCAGAGGAGGAAGTGTCCGGGTTTCAAGGCAATGTGGTAAAGGAGTTATCCGCCTTGCATGCTCTGTCCCGGGAGGCCATGAGGTGTATGGTGAAGGCGTTATGGCCATCTGATACCCCACCAGAAAGTATTAAAGCCCTGGCAAACCTGTTCAAAGGTGCTTGGCACCGGTTTGAGCTATGGAAAACGTATGGCTGCCATGAAGGTGCACGAGAAGCCTGGGCCATGGTGACGACACGCTTCTCGAAACTGGATCCGAATCATATGGCCCGAGTAGGACAACAGGGACCAGATGGGAAGGAAATCCCGTTAAATTTAGTCTATGATCAAGTAATGGTAGCTGCGAAATATTCGTAGGAAGACTGTAGATTAGACAGCCTTATAGACGACATAGAGAAGGAATAGGTTTTTAACTTAATGTATCAATGCACATTTTTTATAAACCTATGGTTTGATCCGAACATGTGAAATGATTTTGTCATTGCAGACTTTTGGCTTTAACCTCCAAACCAATAATGGTGAAGTGTTTCTGGATACGTAGGACAAGTGGACGTATCCTTCCGGAAACCAGGCAACCCAGTCATAGCGCTCCAATAGACAAAAAATTCGAGTTCAAGATGTATGTTATATTACGTATGTAAGAAACATCTTCCAAGGAAAATAGTTTCGTTAAAGGTTCCTTTCCTTGCATCGGCATATTATGATAACATGTGCCGGGGCATGTGGTTCTTAATGCGGAAAAACCATCTCGAAATGCTTTAAAGATGATTGCAATACAACGACAATCTGCCGACCAATTATTCCCTTAAGAACGCTAGCTTTCGGCTTCACCCGTCTGAGGTACATGTCCGGATGACCCGGTTGTAACAATCGCAGAGGTGCTCCCTTTCTGCCCTAGCTGAACAATCAGGAACGTAGGGCATATCACAGGAGCAAAGCAACCCAGCTTGGCAAAAAACATAAGTCATAGAGGTGCATATAATGGCAAGAAAGGATGTATATCCGCAAACGACACATGTATTGTGAGCTCTACGCTTGATATAATAATAAGCTTCTACTTACAGAAGCCCCCAGTCATGGCGGCTGTATACATTTAAGGATGTGTACCCCTCAAGTGTTAGGCATATCCGAACGCACCATGGGAAATATATAAAAAGAAAAAAAAATTGAAACGGAGACAAAAGAACGAATAAGAAGCATGGTCGTACTTATACGTAGGATCTTAGGAGCCGAGCAGCGTTCCAAGGGTTCGGTTCTAAGCGATTATCCGATGCATTGCAAAGGCGGTAGGCTCTTCTCGTCAGAACTTCATCTATAATGAAGGTACCTTCCCATTTTGGTTCAAGCTTGTCCTTGTTCTTTTCTGTGAGGCATAAAACGAGCTCACTGACGTTATTAGTCTTTACCCGCACTTCTCTGCTTTGGTATCTTCGAGCTTGTTGTTGATAAAATGCGGAACGGGCTTTGGCAACATCACGCTCCTCCTCCAGGCCATGTAAGTCGTCCTGCCAATGGAGCTCGGCTCTCTATCTCTTCATAGATGCGCACTTGAGGTGAATCATGAATAATGTCGCAGGGCAAGACAACCTTTGCGCTGTAAACCATGAAGAATGTTGTGTATCTGGTCGTGCAGTTAGGCATGGTCCGCAGCCCGCAGAGTACAGAATCGAGTTCCTCGACCCAGTGTTTATCCGACTCCTTTAGGGATCGCACTAGTTTGGGTTTGATACCGCTCATTATCAGGCCATTGGCCCACTCGACTTGAATGTTTTGTTTGAGGGTGATATACGAAGGCGTAATCAAGCTTGATGCCCAGGTTAGCACACCAATTTTTTACCTCATCGGCTGTGAAGTTAGAACTGTTGTGAGTGATAATGCTGTGCGGGACACCATAATGGTGTACGACACCGGATATAAAATCTATCACAGGTCCGGGTTCAGCTATTTTTACTAGTTTGGCCTCTATCCACTTAGTGAATTTATCCACCATGACCAGTAGGTATTTCTTCTTATGGCTTCTCCCTTTAAGGGGTCCGACCATATCTAGCCCCCATACCACAAAAGGCTAGGTAATGGGGATAGTTCTTAGGGAAGTGGGTGGCATATGGCTTTGATCGGTGAAGAGCTGGCATCCTACATAGCGCTGTACAAGGGCCTGTGCATCTACTCGGGCTGTGGGCCAGAAGAAGCCTGTACGGAAGGCTTTGCTTACAAGGGCCCGAGCTACGGCGTGATGGCCACCATGGCCAGCATGTATTTCGGCCAAGAGCTGCTGCCCCTCTTCTTTGGAGATACATCTTTGGAAAACTCTAGTTGTGCTTTTCTTCTAGAGTTCTCCTTCATGAACTTTATAGGCCTTGGAGCGTCGAACTGTGCGATGGGCCTCGTTCTGATCATCAGGTAGCTCCTGCCTATTAAGGTAGGCCAAGAAGGGTTCGGTCCATGGAGCAATATCCGACATGATTACATGAGCGGAAGGTGTTGGCTCAGTGCCCGAGCCCCCGATGATATCCGAATCATGTTCGGCATCCAGGAGAAGTGCAAGCTAAAGGTCGCCGTAGCCCTCGCGTGTCATCAACGTGATCTTGACAATGCAAAGGCTGAGGCCTCGCTGGCAGCTTCGCAGGAGGCCTGCTCCCTGGCCGTTGAGGAGGCTCGGGAGGCAGACCGGCAGCGCAAGGCTGCGGAGGAGCGCGCACGGGAACTCCAAGCCTGGAGCAACTCCCTGGAGCAGCAAGTGGAATTGCGCCAGGCGTCCCTTGAGTCTATGGGGGCGGCCTCTGTAGACCGGGTGGAGCTTTTGAAGAGCGAGGAGGTGCTAACGCTCGAGGCCGCCGAGCACAACCTTGACCTTGAGCGGTTGGAGACGAGGGAGCGCCTGGTGGCCCAGGTGGAGGATCACGTTGTCGCACGCGAAGCCCGAGCCCACAAAGAAGTTGATCGCCGCGTGGCGGAAGCTCGCTCGGCCCTCGAGCGTGAACACAGGACGAGGTTGGGGCGGATCAAGGCCGAGGCCGAGGGCAGGACCGCATCCCTTAGGGCCAAGCTGACCGAAGGAACGCGGCGTGCGGACTCCTCCGCAGCCGACCTTAGCGCGGCGCAGGGGGAGTTGTCCTCTTCTCGGGCCGAGCAGCTTCTTCTTCAACATAGGGTCAACGACGCCGAGGCCGTCAAGCAGCAAAGTGAGGACGAGCTCCGTCGGCGGCGGGTTCTGGAGCATGTGCATGCCCCTTGCTTCAAACGCTCCGAGAGAGGGCGAACACAGCTTTGGGCTATGTCTGCGAGGCTGCTGCTAGGGAGCCACACGAGGTCAACTACGACGGCAACCTCCAATTCTTCACTGATGTGGTGGCGCTTCTAGAGAATCGTTCCAAGAGGTCCCGCTGGCTTGTCGAAGAGAGGAGCCGAGCCTTGCTCGGGTGTGCCTTCTCCTGTGTCTTCACCTATCTGTAGGACAGGGATCCCCACTTCGACTTCGACGCCGCCATCACACCCGTGCCCATCGCCATCCGAGGTGACCTGGCGTGGTGGGTGGAGGACAACGTGGACGCCCTCGTCAGGGCCTTTGCGTCTGATGACAATGGCATGGTCTTGGGCGCCAATGAAGGTGACGTTGTGGACGATCCTGGCGATGATGGGGATGCTGGCGGCGGCGGTGACAATGTCGATGATGCCAGTGAAACTTCCAAGGGCGCCCCAGAAGATGTGGTGAGTGACATGTCCGACTGACCGCATGTCTCTGCAGTTTATCCTGCATGAAGAAGACTCGGGCTTGGCCCTGAAGAATATAAGAGCATTTTGGGAGGGGAGGCCCCTCATGTAAAGATTTGTAATCCCTACTCCGGTGAGCACAACGTTATGCGTGAGTTTAGTAGCTAGCCCGGTGATGGTTCGGTTGATTCGTTTACCTTCTGGCCCTGGCATGCCCTGAGCGGGCCTTGCGGGGGGATGCTACGCCTCCGGCGTCCCTCGATTAACCTACTGATCCTATGATGAGGACCTCCGGAGTGGGTGTGGAGACAATGGTCCTGGCTGTAGGCGTGCCTGGCCCGACCCGGCTCATGAGGGGCTCGTGAGGGGGGGCAGCTGGCGCTAGCTTGGGGCGTAAATCCGAAACCAGAACGCGAGAGATTGCTCGAACGAGACTAAATACCCCCTCGCTGAATGCATGCAAGCTTCGAACTCAAATCGAACTTAAATCCAAATCAAAGAAACTTGCCGACAAGGAAGAAGCAAAAAAGCAAAAAGGCAGAAGAAAAACAAAAAAGTGGCGTCCGGCACCTAGTCTAGTCTTCGACGTCTTCTCACCAGCGCGGAGCTAAGTGCTGCCACTGGGCGTCGGCGGGAGCCCCAGGGCCTGAGGCCGGCGCTCCTGAGACACCGAGGCGTGTAGAACCCCACTCATTATTACGTGAGAGTGTCACGGGGCGGCGAGCTTCACATGCACTGGGACTTCTTCACAGGTACTGGCTTTGCTTCATATTGCCAGATGAGGGCCCTGCCTTGCGCCTCACTCTGCCGCCATTGACGGCGACCGGAAACCAAGGACGACGCCAATGGAGTAGAGCGGTCGCCAGCGGTTCCCCCGACGACCATGGGTCCTCCGCCGGGGGTAGGCCATGGGGCACCTCCCTGGCAGAGGGCCTACCTCCTGAGAACATCTTGACCCGCCCGCCGCGAGGGTGAGCCCGGATCTCGGCCCCTTTCCTGCAGCCCCCTGCACACTCCTCCCGAGGGATAAGCGGCTGCAGCGTTGGGGTAGCCATCCGCTGCGGCGACCTGTACCTCCTGCGACCCATGGTTAGCGTAAGCTTTCTCCTGAGGGATGAGTGGTACCCGATAGTTGCTGCTATCAGGCGATTGTCGATGCTCTCTTGGGGTTCCTGAAAGAGCTCGGCTTCCGGCGCCTCCTCGTCCCAGCCGGGCCCGAGGAATGAGCCTTGACCTTCTTCCAGCTCACGCCCTTGATCCACCATGTAGGGTACATAGGCCTCCGGTGCGACCACTTCGTGGACCTCGCTACAGCGCCCTGCATGCCACGCAGTCTGGCTTGGGGCGTCGCCTTGTATGTGATGAACGCGGTGGTCCGCCGAGGCCAAAGGCCGCGGCGCGCATCCCTTCATTGGCCTGCGGAAGGGCCAGCGCGATCTGCCGCCTGGTGCCGGCGGAGGTGTTGGCGCCGGACCGGCCCTGGGGCCCGCCTGAAATCGCGTGGGCGCGCATAATGCCATTGTGCGACCTGTCCTAGATCTGGGGCGGCAGCTGGATGGAGAAAGGGGGCGCTCCTGAGGCGGCGGCGTCCAAGAGCTCGGCCACTCGCTCCAACAACACGTCGCGGCCGCCTTCCAGCAAGCGGCACTGTAGTAGCTCTCGGGCCACCGTGAGCACGACCCTGGAGTTCACCAGCTCCCGTCGGGTGTATGGCACCGTGGCAGCGGCATGGTTCGAGGCCCTTGTTGCGGCCTGCACCTGCCATGGCGTGAGGGCAGGCGGTGTCTGGCCGCGTCGCCCGCTCCCCGCAGTGCCCTGTGGAGCCGAGCTGCCTGAGGCGCAAGGTTGAGGCCGCCCTGAGATGGCGACATGTCATGGGCGGGCCACGCCGCCTAGCGGTTGGCGTTGGTAGCCAGGTCGCTTGAAATCTGGGTGGAGAAGTGGCGGAACGCGACGCGGAGGAAGGAGGACTCCGGCGCACCCCTACCTGGCGCGCCAAATGTCAGGTTTTGGGTTCCGGAAGACGCTTGAGGTTCGAACACTGGTGTGCGTGCGGAGATCTCTCCCCTACCAATTACATCTGATCATCTCGTGCGAACTAAGATTAAAATGATGAACAACACGAGGTTTATACTGGTTCGGGCCACCGTTGTGGTGTAATACCCTACTCCAGTGTGTGGTGTGGAGGATTGCCTCTGAGGCTGAGGATTAACAGTACAAGGGAAGAACAGCCTCGCGAGAGGTGTTCTTATGCTGGTGCGATGAACTTCTAGGGTGAGTTCAGTTGCCTCTTCTCTCTTTGCTATGGTTCTACCAGATTTCCAGCCGTCTCCTCCTTCTATGGTGTCTAGCTCTATTTATAGAGGCCCTGGGCCACTCCCCAAATAATGAGCGGGAAGGGCGCCAACAATTGGCCATTTCGAAGGGGATCATCTAGTACAAGTTATCCTGACCAAAGGTGGTCTTCGGCTGCCAAAAGCACTGGCGATGACGCTGTCTTGGGCTCCAGGGTGACTTCCGTCCTGCCGTCCGGCTGGTCTTGGTCTCATTGCACCGGAATGGTAACCTTTGCCTGATGCCTTCTCCTGTGCTTGCCCCCTTTGCACCAAAGGGGAAACAAGGACACTACGCAGGCCGGCGCCTGCCTGGTCTCGATCATTATGGCTTGCGTCACGGGTTCCTCGCGAGGTACCCCTGCCTTGATCTCTGCGCCTCCTCGTGAGCCTGCCTGATGAGGTTGCCTCTGAGGAAGCTTCCTGTCATCCGCCCCGCGAGGCTTGGCCCCTCGCGAGGGTCTTGAGCTTGAGCTGATGAAGATGGGCCGCGCTGGGCCCCCGCTTGAGCCATGCCGCAGGCTGCAGGCAGGCAAGTCTGGGGACCCCCGTTCCTAGAACACCGACAAGTTCTGATATGTATAGTAGAATAGGTTCACCGACGTTTGGTGTGGTAAGGATTGGGCTATTTGCTATCAGAGTTTGTATTTCTTCCAACACGACCATTGCCGCATCTGTCCACTCGAAGTGATCGGTACGTCAGAGTAGGCGATAAAGTGGTAGTGCCTTTTCTCCCAATCTGGAGATAAAGAGGCTCAAGGCTGCCATGCACCCAGCTAGTTTTTGGACCTGCTTTAGGTCTATTGGCGTTGCCAATTGCGACAAGGCTCGGATTTTGGCTGGATTTGCTTCGGTTCCTCTATTGGATACAATGAACCCGAGCAGCTTTCCAGCTGGGACGACGAAAACACATTTTTCCGGATTGAGTCGTATGTTGTATGTTCAGAGGTTGTCGAATGTGAGGTGCAAGTCATCCACCAATGATTTGACATGTTTAGTTTTGATGACGACATCGTCTACATATGCCTCCACTGCCTTGCCAATTTGTTTTTTCAGGCATGTTTGAATCATGTGTTGGTAGGTGGCGCCAGCGTTTTTGAGTCTGAAAGGCATAGTGTTGAAGTAGAAAAGCCCATACGGGGTGATGAATGCCGTTGCGGCATGATAAGATTGCCTGATCTTAATTTGATGGTGTCCGGAGTATGCGTTGTAACGCCCAAGATGCGGCTATATCTCCCACGTGTCGAGGCACGACTTAGAGGCATAATCGCATTTTGGTATGATCGCAAGAAGGGACATCTTCACACAATCCCATGTAAATGAACAAGGAAGTAAATAGTTGGCTTACAATCGCCACATCACACAGTGATCAAATTATGCATACATCATACAGAGTTCACACAAGGTCCGACTATGGACAAATACAAATGAAAGGAAGACCACCCCCCTTGCTAAATCCAGATCGTCCCAACTGGGCACCACAAATGATCATCCGGAAAGGAAAACATAGTAACGGCAAAGGTCCTCGCCGAACTCCCACTTGAGCTCGACGGCATCACCTGCATTGGTATCATCGGCACATGCAACTGTTTTTGTAGTATCTTTGAGTCGTGAGGACTCAACAGTCTCAAAACCCGCAAGATCAATAATATTTAGGCTTAAAGGTAGGATCGGGTTATAAGGTGGAGTTGCAAGAAGCACTAAGCAAATATGGTGGCTAACATACGCGTACAAGAGTAAGATGAGAAACTACGAAGCACATGTAGAGCGAGAAGTGATCAAGAAGTGATCCTGACTACTTACGTTCAAACATAACCCCACTGTATTCTCTTCCCAAATCTTGTCAAAAAGAGACCATCATGGTTACACACGCAGTTCGTGTATTTTAATTAAGTCAAGTGTCAAGTTCTCTACAACCGGATATTAACAAATTCCCATCTGCCACATAACCACGAGCACATCTCTCGAAAGTTTAAACCCTACAGGGGTGTCCCAAATTAGCCCATGACAAGCTCATGATCTGCGGAGACAATCCTCCATCACGGGACCCTCCGATCAGACTCGGAATCCCGGTGCACAAGACATTTCAAAAATGGTAAATCAAGTCCAGCAAGACCTCCCGACGTGCCGGCACCCTAATTGTAGCCGTGCGTATCTTGTCCCAGGCCACAATCGGATTGTCCAAACTTCCGGTAGGCCAATCTAGACTTGCCCCTGGCGGCCACCAGCGGTTGACAGGTTGGACCAACTCTCATGAGGAGCACTGTGCCGGGTTGTTGATTAAGAATCCTCAGGTCAACTACTCCCTATGCAAATTTTAGTTGTTATTAGGAAAATGGTAAAACCAATGTTGGATCCTGCCAGAAAAGTTTTATTCAAAGCGAACTGTCAAGAGGGGCCCATAAACCTTCACCGTGTTAGGGACGCAAAATGAAGGAACATAACACCGCTATGAAGGAAACTAAGGCGGCAAGAGTGGAACAAAACACCAAGAAAAAGGCAAAGCCTTCCACCCTTTACCAAGTCTATAGATGCATTAATTAAATAAGAGATATTGTGATATCCCAATATATCCACGTTCCAACATGGAACAACCTTCACTGCACCTACAACTAGCAACGCTATAAGAGGGGTTGAGCAAAAGCAGTAACATAGCCAAACAATGGTTTGCTAGGAAGGTGGGTTAGAGGCTTGACATGGCAATAAGGGAGGCTTGATAACAAGTGGTAGGTAGCTAACAATAGAATGAACAACTAGCAACAAAAGATAGAAGTGATATCGGGGGTAATGATCATCTCACCTGCAAAGTTCTCAGGGTTCTCGAAAGCTTGCTCCTCGTAAACGTACTTGATAGGATTCTCGGTCACGAACTCGTCTCCTGGATCTACCCAAAGCAAGAACACAATCAAGGGAACAACAATCAATAATGGTGCAATGCGCAAGCAACATGATGCAAGATATGGCATGGGATGCAAGATATGATGTGCAATGCATATGGGTACTCCGGAAGGGAAAATATGATCATGGAATCAACTTGGAAAACCAAGCATGCCACTGGAAAGGTTGGGAGATTTCGGTTGAAATTGATATGAAGATCACCGAAAACAGATGCACGGTCTGCAAATGACGAGCAAAACAAGAATGATGCAAACCTGCGCTTAATAGCAACCTAGCATTTAAGATGCATCATGAAAATATGCTAGAGCACCCCAACATAAAAAAACACATGGCAATGCAGTACATGTGAAGCTCTACAAATCATGAACACTGAGTTAATGCTAGAACTCAATAGAACAAGTCTAAAACAGCATGGCAAAAATGCAAATCACAATAGTTTCACAAACTTGGCATGCTTGTGGCTAGTAACATCAAGTGGCCTACTTCGCATGCTTGTGCTAGTCACCACAGGGCACATAAAAATACAAGTCTTGCACCACAGTAAAGATGGCATGAAGATGCTCCTAAAACATGTAGACATGATGCTTAAAAGACAAACACACAAAATGCTATGAAAAAGACATCATCAAGTCATGATAGTTTCCAGCACATAACATCATTTAGCACTTTTGCAACGAATATTAAGGCATCAATATGGACAGTAACATGCAAGCAATTTACACTAGCATGTAGAGCATCACGAGATGACCATTTCGACATATTATGAACGTAAAACGGAACTGCGAGCAGGAAGTTACGACATGATAAAGGGGCACACATAAGATGGGAAACTCGCGGTGTCGGTGTCAAAATCGGCGGATCTCGGGTAGGGGGTCCCGAACTATGCATCTAAGGCAGATGGTAACAGGAGGCGGGAGACAAGATGTTTACCGAGGTTCAGGCCCTCTTGATGGAGGTAATACCCTACTTCCTTCTTGATTGTTCTTGATGATATGAGTATTACAAGAGTTGATCTACCACGAGATCGTAGAGGCTAACCCTAGAAGCTACCCTATGGTATGATTGTTTGTTGTCCTATGAACTAAACCCACCAGTTCATATAGACACCGGAGGGGGCTAGGGTTACACAAGGTCGGTTACAAGGGATGAGATTTACATATCCGTATTGCCTAGTTTGCCTTCCATGCCAAGGAGAGTCCTATCCGGACACGGGAAGAAGTCTTCAATCTTGTATCTTCGTAGTCCAACATTCCAGCCAAAGGATATAGTCCGGCTGTCCGGAGACCCCCTAATCCAGGACTCCCTCAGTAGCCCCTAAACCGGGCTTCAATGACGACGAGTCCGGCGTGCATTATTGTCTTCGGCATTGCAAGGCAGGTTCTTCCTCCGAATGCTCCATAGAAAATCTTGAGCACAAGGATAGTGTCCGGTTCTGCAAAATAAGTTCCATATACCATCGTAGAGAGAATAATATTTTCACAAATTTAATCTACTAACACGTTTAGCATCGTCACATCATGTCATGGCCCGGTCATTATTCGAACCTTTTTCCTCAACCAGTACCGCACATATCGCGAGGCGGTTTTCTTGACATGTCTAGTCGAAGCAGAGATCGTGTCCCCTTATCACGGGATTCTAATCAATACGGGTATGAGTAAACCAATCGCGCCATCAATTACGGCACTCGGGGAGGAAGCGAGTTTAACAAGTAAGTGGGGAGGCGCATCGCCTCCTCCGCCCTTATAAAGGGACAAAGATTCACCCTTTTTACCCACGCCCTCCTTCTCCTTGTTTATCCATTCTTGCACACTCGAGCTCCAGCGCCCAAGTTTGCGTCCTTCTCCTCAAACCACTCCAGTCATGTCCGGAGTGGGAGGCAAGTGGATGGTCTCCTCCATCACGGCGGAGGACATCACAAAACTATGGGCAGCCGGATATCTGGCCGCGGGCATCGTGCACCGATTGCCGGCTGCGGGGCACATCATCCCTACGCCCGAACCCCATGAGAGGGTAGTTTTCCTTACCCACTTTGTCCGCGGACTGGGATTTTCTCTCCACCCGTTTGTCCGCGGGCTCATGTTCTACTATGGGCTGGATTTTCATGATCTGGCCCCTAATTTCATCCTCAACATCTCGGTGTTTATCGTTGTTTGCGAGGCCTTCCTACGGATCAGGCCCCACTTCGGCATGTGGCTAAAAACCTTCAATGTCAAACCAAAGGTGGTGGTAGGCCAGCAAGCAGAGTGCGGAGGTGCCATGGTGGGAAAAATGCCCAACGTCACCTGGCTAGAAGGGTCCTATGTGGAGACCATAAAGGGGTGGCCATCGGGGTGGTTCTACATCACTGAGCCGCGCGACACCAACTTGGTGGCGGCCCCCAAATTTCGACCTGGAATCCCCACGTGGCTCACTTCCTGGAAAGAGAAGGGCCTGTCCTAGGGTTCTACGGTAGAGCTGACCGGACTGTAGACCTGCATCAGGAACATGATGAGCAAGAAAATTAAGATTGTCAACGTGATCCAGGTCATGCTCTTCCGCTGGATTCTCCGGTGCCAACGACGGGCATTCAATTTGTGGGAGTTCAACCCGGCCCAACACCAAACGCTGCGAGAACTCTTCGACACGACACACGAGGATGTCCGGAAGGTGATGTTCAAAGACGCCGAGGTGCCTCCTTCCCTCTCCAAGGACCGCGGACTCAACGCAAAGCGCCGCGCTAATCCAGTAAGTTTTCGTACCTCGCAGGGTATTTATTTGCCCTAGTTAAATGATGTGCGGGATCTAAGCTCTCTTGCCATTAACAGGACTAGATAAAGACAACGGAGCAACTTGATTGCCCAGCCCCTCTGCCTGAAGATCCCGCAGATGCTCTCCTGATGGAGATGCTGACTCCGGAACGTTATGAAGTGTCGGCGAAGAAGACCAAGAAGAAGGCCACGGGGACCCGAAAGGGTCTCCGGCACAAGGTTGTATCGAACTCATCCGATGATGACTCCGACGAGCCCTCCTCCCATAAAAACAAGGAGAGGGAGGAAAGTTCTCTCCCCCCGGACAGTGGAGACAAGAAAAGGAAGGCCGACCCAACCGGGGAGGCCGAAGGGTCCAAGAAGGGAAGGACCCGTGCTCCGGACTGTTCCACGATGGCCCCTGACAGCGGCGACGAGTGGCTACCCAGGGTCAAGCCCCTGGCGAAGTCGTAAGTGTCCGGACACCATAGTACTTCATGGTATGTTTTATTGCACTGCTTCTCCTCATGTCGAACATGATTATACAGTCCGTCCTGAGCTCATCTCGACGTATCCTCGTCGAGCGGCTCATTGGACTCGTCGGATATGAATAGTGGTCCTCTTCCGACTGCTTCCACCCCTCTCCGAACGGACAACGCCGAGGTGTTGTCTCAAAAGGCACCGAGCCAAGGGGAGGTGGTCCTGGAGGCGTCTCGAGGTGACCTCCCGGACCCTGGGTACCAAGGGAGCGAGGCTCCTACGGGCTCCGAGTTAGGCCCCCAGCCGAACACTGCGCTGGAACCTTTGATGTTTCCGGACTCCGACAGGAGGTCCCCCGTTAAGGGGGGCCAACCACCCATGCCAGTGTCCTCTGTCCATCCAGAGGCACCGGACAACTTGCTCGAAGCGCTTCGCAGCGCTTCCATCGACGAAGAGCACCGCACTATCATGCGTGCGGTGATCGAGAAGGTTCAGTTCGCCAAAAACGGGCTGACCAAAGCTTGCGCTAGCCTCCTAATTGGCTTTGAGGTAAGCAATCAGAATATATATAAGAAAATATTACCGCATAGATAGTAGCCCCTGATGCTCTGTTTGGTGTTTGAGAAGAAAGGTCAAATACAGGATCAAATGATGAGTCAGGAGTCTAATAAGAATATGTCTATGTGTAAGTGGAGGCTTCCCTGCTGGCCATTGCCGCACGTACTACGGAGGTCTCTGCACTGAGCAGGACCTGGAGTGGTCCGAGAACGAGCTTGGTCTTATCAAGAGGCAGCTCGAGGAGAGCAAAGGTAAGCAATACCTTGTCTACGCTTTTGAAAAGAAGTTCGATCGTAAAATAATAGGATAACCATGAATTTTCCAGGGGCCACGACTGTGGTCGCGACCCTGAAGAAGGCCCTGTCTGAGGCCGAAGACAAAGCGGCCAAGGAACGCATCGAGCGGAAGAAGCAAGTAGCCCGAGTGGGGAGGTGCAGTAAGAGGTCGAGGCTCTCGCCAAAAAACACGAGTCCTTGGAGTTCGACTCTAAGATGCGAGAGTCCGAGCTTGCACAGGCGCTTGAAAGCGCCCGGAGTGCCAAGGCTGAAGCCCACAAGGCCCTCCAGGAAATTGATGCGGTGAAGAAGATAGCAGCGGGTAAGGCATTCATTATGCAAAGCAAGTATGTGAAGGAAACTTTCCTTTTTCTTACCCGAGTTCGGAGCCCTCCAGGAGCGTTCGTAGATCTTCCCCGCAGTGTACTGGATGCCGCGGAGTTTTACCGAGATGAGGAGGGGAGCTCGACGGAGAAGTTGTTCTGTTCTCAGTATACTGGTACCGAACACCCGATGCCCTTGAGAGACGAGCTGAAGCAATTGGTCGAGCTTCACAAGGCGGACGAACAGGCCATGAGGGGCCTTATAGTTCGGATGTGGCCGGGCGAGCCCCTGTCCGGCAGCTACTTCGGTCTGGTGAGGCGGCTTGTGGAGGCCTGCCCACGGCTTGAAGTCATAAAGCCGTCAGCCTGCCTCAAGGGTGCGCGCAGGGCTTTTGCCCGGGCGAAGGTGCACTGGGCAAAGCTGGACGCCGTGAAGCTGGTGAGGAGGGGCCGCCGGAGGGCAAGGAGCATTGCCACCCGAGATGTACTGTGAGAGTGTCCTGAAGGGTTCCCGCCTTGTGGCAGATGAATGTTCTAGGGATGTAATTTTTGAATGATCACACTCATGTGGTCCTGTAATGTGAAACAAGTTCATCTGCGCTATGCAACGCTTTTTGTGTTTTAAAATATTACCTTCCGTGCGGCCGTTTATAATATCTGAGTGTTGGCCAGTCGTCGGCTTCTGCCCCCATGTAACTAGTACTGGGGTGTTCGGGATAAACCTGAGCACTCTTTAACCCAAATTTGGGTCCTTTAAGGGAGGTTTTCAGTGCAACGAACCAGGCAATCAGACTATAATGCTTTATAACTCTCACTTAGCAATAGAAGTCTACAATTTTAAACTTTGGCAAAGCCCCTAGTGTTCGGAACAACGAATTTGGGGCACTATACTCGCCTAAGCCGGATAAGGCCGGCTCCTCGCTTGAAGCAGAAAAAGTCTTTAAGGACTTGAGACCTCTCGAACAACGACCAGTCTCTCGCCTTATCATGACAGTCAGTTTTCGGCTTTCTCTACTGAGGCGCTCGTCCGAAAGAACCGGTACGCAATCGCAGTAGTTCTCCCACCGCTACCTTAGCTGATATAGCGGAACGTAAGATACCAAAGCATGGGAGCCGGGCAAACCGAAAATTTGACCAAAGACATGATTCGGAGCTGATAAATATAATGCTATAAGTTCGGGGTGCCGCACTGTCGAAAGTGTTCGGACTTCTTGTGCCGTATTATGGGGTAAACGAAATCCCCTGGCGTACTGACCATACCCGAACATATGGGTGCGGATTGTTGTGAATGGACTTATAAGAGACAAAAAGATAAAAAAAATGCAATAATAGACTAATGATATGCATTGTTATTTAAAGAATACATCAAAGAGTACTGTTACAAGTAGTGCAATAAGCAGAAAGTAGGACAATTCGAAATGTCCTATCCAGGGGAAGCTGCGCGTGGATAGCAAAAAGCGGGTGTATCGATTATTAGAGACCACCTTGGGGTTCCCATGTTTATCTTAGCTTCTTGCCGCCTTGGTTGTTGCTAACCGTAATGTGTCCGGCAATCGTACTGCCGGAATGGGCTTCTAGGGGGTTAGGTCCTGAAAGAGAAAAGAAGTAATAAAGGTATACAGCCCCTAGTGCGGTTAAGCCGCATTGTGGGACATGCCCTGATCGTGCCTCCATCTATATCCATGGTATTTTCAGTGCGTAGTTATGTACGCCCGGTGCGGATTTTGTCGCTTGACTCGGACTGGGACGGGGGCCGAATTGCTAGGAAAGCTCTGAACATGCCACGTGATCCTATTGCAGCTTATTCCGGACTCGGTTGAAGGTGCCCGGGGGCTGTGACGCCGAATTAATGGTTTGCCTTAAAAGGCTACTTTGTGCTTCTGCTGCAAGGGACGCAGGGTGCTCTTCTGTGCGGAGCGAGCGTTCTGTGTTTCCATTTACTGTTATGACCCCCCTAGGTCCTGGCATCTTGAGCTTGAGGTATGCGTAATGCAGCACTGCATTAAATTTTGCAAATGTTGTTCGTCCGAGCAGTGAGTGGTAGCCACTGCGAAACGGGACGATATCGAAGATTAACTCCTCGCTTCGGAAGTGTGATTGAGCCTGTGCAATGGGCCTCTACACCTGGGATGATGCCTTTAAAGGTGGTTTTGGTGGGTTTGATCCTCGAGGGATCAATACCCATTTTTCGCATTGTGTCCTGATAGAGCAGGTTCAGGCTGCTACAACCGTCCATGACGACTCGAGTGAGGTGAAATCCGTCGATGATGGGGTCTAGGACCAGTGCGGCGGATCCGCCTTGACGGATACTAGTGTGGTGGTCCCTACGATCAAAGGTGATCGAGCAAGCAGACCATGGGTTGAACTTTGGGGCGACGGGCTCCATTGCATAGACGTCCCTTAGTGCACACTTCCGCTCCCTCTTGGGAATGTGGGTTGCGTATATCATGTTCACTGTCTTCACTTATGGGGGAAACCCCGTCTGTCCTCCTTTGTTCGGCGGCTAGGGCTCCTCCTCATCATCCCTATGCAGCCCCTTGTCCTTGTTTTCGGTATTTAACTGGTCGGCCTGCTTGAACACCCAGCATTCTCTTTTGGTGTGATTGGCTGGCTTTTCGGGGGTGCCATGGATTTGACACGAGCGATCCAGTATGCGATCCAAACTGGATGGAGCCGGAGTACTTCTTTTAAATGGCTTCTTCCGCTTTCCGGATCTAGAGCCTCTGAATCTGGCATTGACTGCCGTATCTTTGGTATTATCACCGTTATTGCGGCGCTTTGGTCTGTTACAATGTTGCCTACCGTTGGCATCTTTGGTATCCGAAGTGCCCAGATTCCTCGATGTGTTGTTGCTGTGAGCTAGCCAGCTATCCTCGCCGTGCAAAAGCGGGTAATGAGTGTTGTGAGGGCTACCATAGATTTCGGCTTCTCCTGGCCCAGGTGGCGAGCCGGCCATTCGTCACGGATGTTATGCTTGAATGCCGCTAGGGCCTCTTCATACGTACAATCGAAAATTTGTGTTTTCTTAGTCAGTAACCGTTTCCAGAATTGTCTGGCCGATTCCCCTGGCTGCTGGGTTATATGGCTCAAGTCATCAACATTCGGTGGCCGCACATAAGTGCCCTAGAAGTTATCCAGGAATGCGTCTTCTAGATCCTCCCAACTGCCTACGGAGTCTGCTGGCAAGCTGTTCAGCCAATGCCGAGCTGGTCCTTTGAGCTTTAGTGGGAGGTACTTGATGGCATGTAGATCATCACCGCGAGCCATGTCGATGTGAAGGAGGAAATCCTCAATCCATACAGCAGGATCTGTTGTGCCATCGTATGATTCGACATTTACGGGTTTGAAACCCTTTGGGAATTCGTGATTCATAACTTCATCTGTGAAGCATAGGGGGTGTGCGGTGCCTCTGTGCCGGGCTATATCCCGACGCAGTTCATATGGGTCTTGTCTGCTGTATTCGGCTCGGCCAGATTTACTCTTGGTGTATCCGACGCGATGATCATTGTCCCATGTTGGCGCGCATGCCCGTGACCCGTATATTGACCCGTATATCCTTACTTTCCAATACGTCTCGTAGGTCCCCTTTGTTGCCCCGAGCCTTATTATTTTTGATTGAGTGGCGGCGGGGTGTAGGCTGAACTTCAGGCTGAAACGCCTCTCTGGCTCGGCCACGCAGTGGCCAGTCAGCCGCATCATACACTGGTGAATGAGGTTTCATTGCTTCCTCCTCGAGGTGAGGTAGCAACCTGTGTTTCGGGTAACTCTTGGAGGGGTCCTTCAGTTCGTACTCCTCGACCGCAAGGACGTTGGTCCATCTGTCTGCTAGCAAGTCTTGATCAGCTTGAAGCTCTTGCTTCTTCTTCTTCAGCCTATTTGCCATGGCCATAAGCCGGCGCTTGAAGCGCTCTTGCTCAACGGGGTCCTCAGGCACGATAAATTCGTCGTCGCCGAGGCTCGCCTCGTCTTCGGAGAGAGGCATGTAATTGTCCTCCTCCGGTTCTCCATCTGCTGCCCGCTCTGGAGGGCTAGCTTGTTCGTCCTCCGGCTCTGCATCGTGCTGGAGGGGATTGTTGTTGTCTTCGGCACTATCCGGAGTGTTATTATCTCCTGTGCCGGTATCACTACTTTTGCTGTGGCGGAACATAGAGCGGCGCCGCTGACATCGTCGCTTGGGTTGCTTCTTGGAGGGATCATCCTCCGTTGTCTCGTCGCCATTGCCTTCTTTGGGGGTGTCCACCATGTATATATCATATGCTGAGGTGGCAGTCCAGCGCCCTATGGGCGGTGGTTCCTTTTCGTCTCCTGCATCGTGGTCCATACCGTTGAAGTCTTTGGAGTCAAAGTCGAGCATGTCGGTTAAATCGTCGACAGTGGCTACTAAGTGGGTGGTGGGTGGGTAGCGAATTTCTTTGTTGTTCGCATCCCATTCTAGCCGAACATAGTTCGGCCAAGGTTCTCCTGAGAGGGAGAGAGACCTTAATGAATTTAGCACATCGCCGAAAGGTGAGTGCTGAAAGATATCCGCGGAGGTGAACTCCATGATCGGCGCCCAGTCGGGTTCGACGGCCACGGATTTAAGCGGCTCGGAGTCTATGGTCGGGGATGAATCCAGTGGTTCAGTGACACGGCTCCCGTAAGGGGTGAAGTCGGCATCCGGCTCTATCGCCGCTGAGAGTGCGGCCTCGTGGCGGGGTCTATCCCTCTGCTCTCGGATGGCGAGATTTACTCCGGATTGACGGCCGCATTAGTTGCAGATGTGATCTCCAGAATACTGTACGACGGCAGAGTTATGTCATGCTCGTCGTGACTATGCGGCACACCCGACATGGGCTCGAATCTGTTGAAGATCAAGTCTCCGCGGATATCGGCCATGTAGTTCAAGCTCCCGAATCTAACCTAAGGGCCAGGGGCGTAGCTCTCGATCTGCTCCAGACGGCCAAGTGAATTGGCCCGCAGTGCGAAGCCGCCGAATAAAAGATCTGTCCGGGGAGGAAAACCTTACCTTGGACCGCATCGCTACCGATGATCGAAGGAGCCATCAAGCCTTATGGTGACGATGTAGTGGAACTCTCAATAAAAGCACCAATGTCGTAGTCAAAACCGGCGGATCTCGGGTAGGGGGTCCCGAACTGTGCGTCTAAGGCGAATGGTAACAGGAGGCGGGGGACAAGATGTTTACCCAGGTTCGGGCCCTCTTGATGGAGGTAATACCCTACTTCCTGCTTGATTGTTCTTGATGATATGAGTATTACAAGAGTTGACCTACCACGAGATCATAGAGGCTAAGCCTAGAAGCTAGCTTATGGTATGATTGTCTGTTGTCCTACGGACTAAACCCTCCGGTTCATATAGACACCGGAGGGTGCTAGGGTTACACAAGGTCGGTTACAAGGGAGGAGATTTACATATCTGTATTGCCTAGCTTGCCTTCCACGCCAAGGAGAGTCCCATCCGGACACGGGACGAAGTCTTCAATCTTGTATCTTCATACTCCAACATTCCGGCCAAAGGATATAGTCCGGCTGTCCGGAGACCCCCTAATCCAGGACTCCCTCACAGGGACTTAGAGAAATTTTACCATCGCGGATCTAGGGTTTGACTGGGCATGCGAACCGAGGCGGTGGTGGCTCGTCACCGGCGAGGGAGAGGAGACGTCAGGGAAGTTGGGAAGAGGTCGGTGAGGTCCGGGACGCCGGATCCGGTACGACCCGACTGGATCCGTGGCACGGGCGGCCGTGATGCGTGCTCGGGGGGTGGTGCGAGTGAGGCGGCGGTGCATGCGAGCGGCGCAGGAGGCGGCTGGAGCAGAAGGTGGTGGTCGATGCCGGCGGAGGCGGCGGCTGCGGGCCCGTAGCGGCCTGGTTCGGCCCAGGGCGGGCCGGATCCGGGCCTCGGGCGGCTGGCGGCGAAGTGGGTATGGGGAGGTGAGGTGGCAGCTACTGATTGGTCCGGGCCGGCGGACAGACTTGTCCGGCAGTGCGAGGAGGAGAGAGTTAGGGTTTTGCCCGTGATTTTCGGAGGGGGAGGCCTATTTATAGATCTGGGAGCTAGGAGAGTGTTATTGAGGTGCGGTTTTCGCCCACACGATCGTGATCCAACGACGGAGAGCATAGAGGGGGTTTAGATCGGCTAATTGGCTGTTGTGAAGCGGTGTTGGGCTGCAAGGATAGAGGGGTTTTGGCAGTTACACGGTTAACCATTGGGGCATCAAAGGACCTCCAAATGGAATGAAATTTGACAGGCGGCCTACCGGTGATGTACCAAGGCCACTCGACAATCTCGGCCCATTTCAAGAAGGTTATTCTCCCGCTCTCGAAAGGAGATCTGAGAGGTGCAACAGGTGCATGTGTGAGTGTCGGATTTCGAAACATACAACCGGGAAAATGACCGGATGCATGAGACAAACACGAATGCAAAATGAAGACAAAACCAAATCATGGAGGATATGACATATAACATTGCCGGAAATGGCAAGAATTGGAGTTAGAAATATGGAATGTTACATTCGGGGCGTTACAACTATCCACCACTACAAGAGGATCTGAACCCGATATCTAGGACTGAAAGAACTCCGGATATTCGGAACGAAGGTGATCCTCGCGCTCCCATGTAGCTTCTCAGCCAGAATGGTGAGACCATGTAACTTTCAGGAATTTGATCGAGTTGTTGCAAGTTTTGCGCTCGGTTTCTTCAAGAATGGCAACGGGATGCTCCTGATAAGACAAGTATTCTTGGAGGTCAATCTCTTTGAAGTTGATACTGCGCTCGGGCGTGTTGAAGGACTTGTGAAGCTATGACACGTGAAACACATCATGCACATTTGAGAAGTTGGGCGGAAGCTCAAGTTGATAGGCGAGGTCGCCTCTTTTGCCAATGATCTTAAAAGGACCTACTTATCTCGACGCAAGCTTCCCTTTGATACTGAAGCATCTAGTGCCTTTCATCGGAGAGACGCGGAGATAGACATGGTCTCCGATATCGAAAGCCAAGTAATGGTGCTTGATATCATAGTAACTCTTCTGGCACAAATGCGCGGATTTGAGATTTTCATGGATGATCTTACACATTTCTTCAGCTTCTGTGATCAAGTCATTGCCAAGAAGTTGGCGTTCACCAGTCTCGGACCAGTTGAGAGGAGTATGGCACTTTCTTCCATAAATAATTTCAAATGGGGCCTTGCCCGAACTTGCTTGGAAGCTGTTGTTGTAGGAGAACTCGGCATATGGGAGGCAATCTTCCCACTTCATATGGAATGAGATGACACAAGCTCTGAGCATGTCTTTGAGGATTTGATTGACTCTCTAGACTTGGCCACTTGTTTGAGAATTGAAAGCCATGTTGAAGTGAATGTTGGTACCCATTGCCTTCTAGAAGGAGTCCCAGAACTAGGAAGTGAAAATGATTCTGCGGTCTGAAGAGATCAATTGCAGAATTCCGTGCAACAAGACAATTCTAGAGGTGTATAGCTCTTCCAACTAAGCTGTCGTGTTAGATTCTTTGATTGGAAGGAAATGAGCCACTTTTGTAAGCTTGTCAATAACAACGAAGATAGCATTATTCCCATGCTTGGACTTTGGAAAGCCAGCGACAAATTCCATTTCGATATGGTCAAACTTACATTCTAGAATAGCAAGAGGTTGGAGGAGACTAGCTGGGTGTTGATGTTCTGCTTTCACCCTTCGACGAACATCACATTCGTTCACGAATTGAGCAATCTCTTGCTTTATTTGAGTCCACCAATACGACTGCTTGAGATCATGGTACATCTTCGAACTGCCTGGATGAATGGAAAGAAGCGAATTGTGTTCTTCATTCATTATTACCTTCCATAGATCGGCCTTAGGAACCACAAGATGGTCCTCGAATAATAAGGTGTCCTTTTCATCAGTGGGATAGCACTTGTATTTGGGTAAGCCCTTGGCAATACCATGTTTCACCTTCTTTACCATGGTATCAAGGAGTTGTGCCTCGCGAATTTGATCTTCCTAATTTGGAGTGACTTGAAAGTTTGCAAGGAAACCTTAAGGAACAATTTGGAGCTTGAGCTTGCGGAAATCTTCAAGGAGATCGGGTTGGAAGGGCTTGAGAATTAGGCTGCTACAATAAGCCTTTCTGCTCAAAGCATCTGCAATCACATGGGCCTTGCCTAGAGTGTATTAATACTTGTATTGTACTCTTGAATCATTTCGACCCAATGAGTTTGCCGGAGGTTGAGGTTGGGTTGAGTGAAGATGTATTTGAGGCTCTTGTGATCGGTGAAAATGTCCACTTGCCTTCCCAACAAGAGATGTCTCCATGTTATTAATGCATGGACAACTGCCACCAACTCAAGATCGTGAGTGAGGTAGTTCCTTTCATTTGGCTTCAACTGACGAGAAGTATAGGCCACAACTTTCTTCTCTTGCATTAACACAGCCTCGAGACCTTGCAATGAGGCATCATAGAAAACTTCAAAGGGTTTGGACTCATCAGGAGGAGTTAGGACAGGAGATGTGACAAGTTTCTCTTTGAGAGAGTTCAAAGCAACCTCACACTCAGGAGTCCAGGAATACTTGACATGCTTCTGGAGGAGGTTGGATAGAGGCTTAGCATTCTTTGAGAAGTTTTCGACAAATCTTCGGCAATAGCTTGCAAGCCCAAGGAAACTACGAAGTTGCTTGACATTCTGAGGAGGCTCCTAGTTCACAATTGCAGAAACCTTCTCCGGATTAATAGCAATGCCCTTGGCGGAGATGATGTGGCCAAGGTAAAGAACTTCATCAAGCCAAAACTCACATTTGGAGAACTTTGCATACAATTGATACTCTCTCAGCTTGTCGAGCACCATTCACAAATGTTTGGCATGATCCTTCTTATTCTTGGAGAACACCAAGATATCATCAAGATACACCAGGACGAATTCATTGGTGTAGCGGTTGAAGATGAAGTTCATCATGTGAGAGAATGTTGGAGGGGCATTGACAAGCCCGAAAGACATGACAGTATATTCATAAGAACCAAAGCTTGTTCTGAATGCTGTCTTTGGGATATCTTCTTCATGAATGTGAATCTGATGATAACCCATACGGAGGTCAAGCTTGGGAAACACCTTTGCACCTTTGATTTGCTCGAATAGCTCATTGGTATTGGGAAGTTTGTATTTATTCATTATTGTCTTCTTCTTCAATGGGTGGTAATCGATGCAACGTCGCCCTGTGTCGTCCTTCTTCTGCACAAAAAGAACACCACAACCCCACAGAGATGAACTCGGTCTGATCAGACCCAGACGCTATTGTTCATCGAGTTGTTTCTTCAATTCTTTCAGCTCTTTTGGCCCAAGCTTGTAGGGGTGCTTGCAAACGGGTTCTGTACCAGGCTCTAGATCAATAACAAACTCGAGTAGCCGGTGAGGAGGCATAACCAAAAGTTCTTGTGGAAAGACATCTTGATACTCACAAACAACTGGAATCTGAAAAATAACGTCTAACTCGCCCTTCTCGTTGAGAGAGAACAATCGAATGGTTTCATCACGAGCGGCATTGATGATCACATCCTCATAAGGGTGCATCAATTTAATCTCCCTGGAAGCACAATAAAGAAAGGCCATGTGCTGATAAAGCCAATCCATGCTGAGAATGAGATCAATATCGGAATTGCCGAGAACAATTGGGGAAGCTAGGAATTTATAATTGCCCATCTTGATACCGACATTCGGAATAAGTTTCTTGAGTTCAACACGTTACCCGGAGAAACAACAGACAATGTCCTAGCAAAATCTTGAAAAACAAACTCATGCTTCGATTCAAAAGGTCTTGAAATGAAAGAACGTGAAGCACCAGAATCAAACAACATTTTAGCAGGGATAGAGTTAACTAAGAGGTTACCCATTATCACATCTAAAGAATCCTCTTCTTGAGCTGCATTCAACATGTTCACCTTCGCAAACTTGGGATTGTGCTTGATAACTGCATTGCTTGCTGACCTGGCCGTAGGAGGAGGCGGAAGGTGCTTCTGGGTGCACTTGTTTGAGTAATGCCCTTTCAAACCACACCTGTGACAAGTGACCTCTGAAAGCAGACGAAAAGGTGTAGGAGGACCACCTGTCCTCGAAGCCTGACTCTGAGACTTGTTCTGATAGCCTGGGTTGGGTGGGTGGGAAGATCCACGACCACTTGAGTTCTTCTGCTGGTACGGTTGACGAAACAGAGGAGGTGGAGGAAGACAAAACTTTTGTTGCTTAGCTGCCACTTGGGAGGATGAAGACGAGTGAACTGCATCCCTGATTCTCTTCTTTGAAGCCTCACACTTGAGCTGAGCAGCTTCTTGCTTGAGGGCCATGTTGTAGAACTAATCGAACTGAGTAGGCTCAACAAGAACGAGAGCTAACTACAGATCCTCTCTAAGGCCACCCCTGAAGTGATAGATCATGCTCTTTTCATCAGGAATGTCTTACCTTGCGAAGCGAGCAAGCTTCTGAAACTGGATGTTGTATTGATACATGGACATGCTTCCTTACTTGAGATTGCGGAATTCTTCATGCTTGCTCTTGACAACACCTGTTGGAATATGATGACCTCGAAAGTCCAGGCAGAAGTCAGTCTAGGTAATCGCTCGAACCCCTCTAGAATCTTTGTACTGTTGATACCATTCAGCTGCTTGGTCCTTGAGCTGAAAACAAGCGAACATGACATAGTCCTCATGCCTGATATTTCTGCATTCAAAATGCTTGTTGATGTCCACAAGCCAATCATCGGTGTCCATGGCCTCGGCACAAGCGCTGAAAGAGTTTGGCTAATTTGCAAGAAACTGGTTGAGGGTAGCAAACTGAGGTTGATTGTTGAATTTCCCTTGGCCTTGATTTCCTTGGTTGCCTTGGCCTTGGTTGTGCTTTTGCAGGAGTTGCAAAAGCATATGGGTATTGGCGTTGGTGGCTACCATGACATCTTGCCATGCCTCCAAAGGCGGAGGAGGAGGCGGAGGGTTCGACTGATCTCCATCATTGCAGTCCGGATTCAAACGCATTGGAGGAGCCATCCTGAAGAAGGTGACATCCATTAGAATATGATAGACCAGCTGAATCAACAGATAGATATGTGCAACATATAGTCTTCTCAATGAACATTCGAACGGAGATTGAATAAATGAATTCTAGAGTTAACATTAGACGACCATTAAGGTGAGAAGCCACTTAGACAAAGGTTGATGAATGAAACAACAAGGTACGACTAGAACAAATAAATGGTAAGGATTACCCAATACCATACCAATTACCTATCGGAATAATAACTAAGAGCTACTTGAATTCCCACCTATTACCTCCTGAAACTTTCTAGTTATGCAATCTGGTGTTGGAGATACAGGGAGGCACAATATATATCACACAACTAAAAAGCCCTGCGCTCCATTGTATCCATCCGTCAACACATAACCAAGAAAACTCCAGATATCGTGTACCTCGACCTTCGAAAATCATCCGTTATACTAGTTGTGGCAATACTCCCAAACTCCCTTCCCACTACTAGGTGGCGTCGAGGTTATCTCACCACTAACTGCATAAAAGAGATTTTTTATGTCGGCGAGCTCAGGTATTCTGGAACTGCGACGTTAAAATTGTGATGACAACACCTTGGAGCTCAACTCCCCATGACACTATCACAACCCCTAAATGTCAGGAGGCACCAAGAACAATGTTCTCGTCACAAGAATATCGGAACGATCCCAAGATACCCGCGTGATCCTAATTTTTTTAGTGAAAATGAGGAGAGGAAAGTCAAAATATCTAGGTCAGGAGTCCTTACCAAAGCGACGAAGGGGCTGAGGAGTAAAAAGAATCCTACTCTCCGGTATATATATTCCTAAGACTCAAAACAGTTTTGTTCTAGACTCAACAACGTCAGCGGTTCGATCAAGCAGGGGGCTCCTAAATCGGGATGGCTCTGATTACCAACTTGTAACGCCCAAGATGCAGCTATATCTCCGGCGTGTCGAGGCACGACTTAGAGGCACAACCACATTTTGGTATGATCGAAAGAAGGGTCATCTTCACACAATCCCATGTAAATGAATAAGGAAGTAAATAGTTGGCTTACAGTCGCCACGTCACACAATGATCAAATTATTCA
Source organism: Triticum aestivum (assembly GCF_018294505.1). NCBI lineage: Eukaryota > Viridiplantae > Streptophyta > Magnoliopsida > Poales > Poaceae > Triticum > Triticum aestivum. The sequence goes on from NC_057803.1 coordinate 350,933,949, forward strand.
TATATCATATAGAGTTCACACAATGTCTGACTAATGACAGATCCAATTGAAAGGCAGACGACCCCCCATGCTAAATCCTGATTGTCCCAACTGGGCACCACTACTGATCATCCGGAAAGGAAACATAGTAATGGCCAATGTCTTTGTCAAACTCCCACTTGAGCTCCGTGGCATCACCTGCATTGGTATAATTGGCACCTGCAACTATTTTTGCGGTATTTGTGAGTCACGAGGATTCAACAATCTCAAAACCCGCGCAATCAAGAATATTTAAGCTTAAAGGTGGAGTTGCAGCAAGCACAAAGCAAATATGGTGGCTAACATACGAGTACAAGAGCAAGATGAGAAACTACGCAATGGATGCAGAGCTAGCAGTGATCAAGAAGTGATCCTAGCTACTTACATTCAAACATAACCCCACCATGTTCTCTTCCCGAATCTCGTCGAAAAGAGACCATCACGGTTACACACATGGTTGGTGTATTTTAATTAAGTCAAGTGTCAAGTTCTCTACAACCGAATATTAACAAATACCCATCTGCCACATAACCGCGGGCATGGTTCTCATAAGTTTAAACCCTGCAGGGGAGTCCCAATTTAGCCCTTGACAAGCTCATGATCCGCGGAGACAATGCTCCATCATGGGACCCTCTGACCAGACTCAGAATCCCGATGCACAAGACATTTTGACAATGGTAATACAAGTCCAGCAAGGCCTCCCGATGTGCCGACACCCTGATAGTAGCCGCGCATATCTCGCCTTAGGCTACAATCGGATTGTCCAAACTTCCGGTAGGACAATCCAGAGTTGCCCCTGGCGGCCACCGGCGATTGAAAGGTTGGACCAACACTCATGAGGAGCACTGATGTCAGGACCCCGACTCAATGCCACATCGATCTAGCATGTAACACCTCATATCACTTTGCGGCCTCACGCACGGTATTCCCACGGGTGTCGCCTTACCTTTGCCCGGGACCGTTTGCGCCTTTTGGCACACGTATATGATAGTGTCGCTAGCATCCATATGATAAGGAGCCCGGGCTGACATGGCTAGTCGTAAACCCAAAGTGGCACAAACTTACAGGGACAGGCATCCATGACCCAGCATCGAACGTGTCGGTCATCAGCGAGTGAACCCAGGCTGTAGCACTGGGCTAGCAGGACTCCGGTGAACCGGGCTGTAGCGGGCTAACAGGACTCCGGTATTCATCGCGTGACATTTCCCCGAAGGGACAGACACAGGAACGAAGAAGGACACATGCCGGCCAGCCTAAGTGTTCCGGAGCAGTAGCAAGCTACCATGGCTCAGTGGAAACACTAGGAGACATTTCCCGGTAAGAGAGGCTACTAAAGATAAACAACTAGATGGTCAGATCCCACACATACCAAGCATTTCAATAACATACACACAATATGCTCGATATGTGCAAATACAACATGGCATCACAACATGACTCTACGACTCAAGTAATTTATTCAATAGGCTCCGAGGAGCGAGATATTACAAACATGGGTCTCACGACCCAACAATCAGAGCATACAAGTCAAAGCACAAGCGGAAGCTATCATGTCTGAGTACAGACATCTATAAATGAAAAAGGCTGAGAAGCCTGACTATCTATCAGATCCTGCCGAGGGCACAAGATCGTAGCTGAGGTAACAAGCTAAACGTCGAAGTCCACGTGGAACTACTAGTGAGACTGAAGTCTCTCTGCAAAAACATAAAATAGGCAAACGTGAGTACAAATGTACCCAGCAAGACTTACATCAGATCTATCTACATATGCATCATTATCAACAAAGGGGATGGTGGGGTTTAACTGCAGCAAGCCAGCTTTGACTCGGTGGCTATCCTGAACTACGACTGCAAGTAACTCTTTTGAGGTGGCGCACACGAGTCCACATATTCACCATATCAATACACCACTATGGATCCGCTCCCGTCTCCCTACGAGAACGCCATCCATAGCACTCACGCTTATCTTGCGTATTTTAGAGTATCCACTTTCACTTGTCTATGAACTGATATAAGGCACCAGAAGTCCTTTACCGCGGACACGGCTATTCGAATAGATGATGTTAACCCTGCAGGGGTGTACTTCTTCACACACGCTCTCACCACTTACCGCCGTTTACACGACATGTACTCGGCAACCTTCAAGCGGAAGCCCAACGTGGGTGTCGGCCACGACCTACCTAATCACCTAAGTCTCTAGTCCAGGTTTATCGCCTATTCGGGTTCCATCCATGAGGAGATCCGGCCGGAGTTTCGCTCACAGCCCCAAACGATGTGAACAGGGTTCCCGAGACACCAAACGGGCGCCCGGTACACCGTGCCACGTGCCTACCGCATCACAGCCCACCCCTACGGTCAGCGCTGCGCACGGCCTCCAGCATACTACAAACACCAGAAACTACTTGCAACTCCTGGACAGAGGACAAGGGTGATCAAGAAGCCGAGAGGGTCCATTGGTTTCGGGCCCAATGCGTGGTAGTAGCTGAATCATGGATCACAAACACAGAACTCAGTTCCTGAGGACGGCTGCAATGAGACAACCCACCATGTACTCCTACATGGCCTCTCACCGCTACCTTTACCAAATCGTGTTCACACACTTAGCTCACACACAGTAGGACATGTTCACACGCCTCTGATTCATCCCCGATGAATCAGACCTGACTCAACTCTAAGCAGTAGCAGGCATGACAAACAAACATGAATGAGTAGGCACAACAGGGCTCAAACAACTCCTACTCATGCTAGTGGGTTTCATCTATTTACTGTGGCAATGACAGGTCATGCAGAGGATAAAGGGGTTCAACTACCGCAGCAAGTAACAGTTGAATCGGTGTTGTCCTAATGCAGTAAAAGAGAGCAGGAGCGAGAGAGTGGGATTGTATCGGAATGAACAAGGGGGTTTTGCTTGCCTGGCACTTCTGAAGATAACATTGAGTCTTCATCAGTGTCAACGATCACATCATCGGTATCACGTCTATCGAGAGGGGACAAATACCGGCAACACAGAAGGGAACACAATCAATGCAATGCACAATATGATGCATGATCATGACATGGCAAAATGAATGTGTTTTGGGCTAATGCAACTAAAACAGATTAAATGAAGTTGGTTTGAATCCAAGATTCAAATTCAAACTCCATATGTGATTATTCAAATGCCATTTAATTGATTTGTGCTAAACAGCAGCTATAAGTTGTTCTAACATGCATGAAAATGGTACAGATGGATTCCTTGAATTTTTCTGATAATTTTTCATATATAAATTATTTAATTTGGAGTTACGGTTGAATTTCTATGAATTTTAGAAGTTTTGGACATTTTCTGGAATTTTCTGAATTATTTTAAATCCAGAAAATCATTTAATGCGTCAGCATGACATCACCTTGACGTCATCAGGTCAACAGGGCAGGTTCAGGTCAAACCTGACCAGTGGGGTCCACTGGTCAGTGACTGGGGCTGATTAGTGTCGCTGACATGTGGGCCCAGTCAACAGCCACGTCAGCTTAGTCAAAGCTGACGCGTGGGGCCACTAGGATTAGTTAAAAACTAAACAGAAACTAATCTAGGATTAATTAGCAGGTGGGGCCCTGCTGTCAGTGTCACAGGGTTAATTAGCAGGGTCATTAGCCCCTAACGACGACGCCACGTCAGCACGCCGGAGACCAGCCGACGGCGACCACAGAACACGGCGGGGGCACGCCGGACTTGCGCTAGAGGCGTCAGTTTGGCGCGCTGAGGGCACCAGGGGATGGCCCTTGCTCTCGCGCATCCAGAGGACCAAGTGGGAGGTCGTGGGGTCGCCGGAACTCATGCCGGCGACGAGCTTTGGCGGCGATGGTGTTCGGTGGTGCTCGGGCGCGTCGCTACGGTGCATCAGTGAGCAAATGGAGAGGCTGGGCAGCACCTGCTAGACATGGGGAGCACTAAGAGCAGCTCAGTGAGGCCAGGGGAGCACGGAGGCTATGCGTGCAGCAGCAATGGCGGACGGTGGCTTCGGAGCTCGTGGGGAACGGCGCTACGGCACGAAGGAGAGCATGCTGAGTTAGGGGAGAAGGTCAGTGGCTCACGGCGATGACGAGGGGACGCTCGGCGAGGTCGGGGGCGGTCCGGAGCCGACGAATTTGACGAAGATGGCCGGCGGTCCCGAGGTTGAAGAAGACATCGAGGGCGGTGTTGCGGCACGTCCGGGGCCTCGTGGCTCGTTGAGGAGGTAGAGGGAGGACCGGCGGAGCTTCCTGGGGCGTCGGTGAGCCGTGGGGTGGCCGGTAGCCACGGTGGCTCTCGTCGGTGGCGGCGGCTCCGTTCGGGTGAGGAGAACAGAGGAGGGGGAGAGTGTTCGGGGAAGAGAGAGGGAGCAGCGAGGGAGGAAGAGGAGCGAGGGGACACGAGGCGTCGTCGTGGCGTCGCTAGGGAGACCGGGGGAAGCAGGAGGTGGCCGAGCAGGGTGGAGGTGGCGCGCGCGGCGGCGTCGCGGTGTCCGTCCTCCTGGCAGGGAGGAAGACGACAGGGGAGGGAGTGGAGATGGGCTGGGCCGGCTGGGCCGTTGGGGGAGCTGGGCCAGGTAAGTGGCGCCAGGTGGGTGGCCCAGGTGGCCTTCTCTCCCTTTCTAATTATTTCTGTTCTGTTTTATTTTTCTTCTGTTTTGTTTTATTTAATTTATCTTGCCACTGTTTTGAATTTAAAATAATTCAAACAATGCCAAAAACTCCTCTGAATATTTTATATTGCTAGATGGACTTTTCCAAAAGCTTATAAAATATTTCAGGGGGTATTTGAAATTATATTCTAATTATATGAATATAATTCAAATTCAAATAGCTAATGAATTAAATCCAAAGTCCCAAAAATAATTCCTTAAAAATGTTCAATATTTTGGTTGGGACCAGAACCCTTACCAAAAATTATCAAACATTTAAGAAGAGCATTTTGGAGCAATGAATGAGATTTCTAGGGTTTTTGCCCCTCTTTTATTTAAGTTTTTGAGGCTTCCAAAATTCCTCAGTTCAAGTTTCGAAAATATAGACATGATGCACACATGAAGCTAGCCTAGAGCACTACCAGTAGCTAGGGATGTGACAACTCACCCCCACTAAACAAGAATCTCGTCTCGAGATTCAAGCGTAGGGTAAGATAAAGGGGAAACGCAAACTAGTATAATCTTCACGATCCAGGTTGCACTTCATAGGAACGTTGTTTCGATCACCATCTTTGTCTCGACGTCTTGTTCTGAGAACGCCAGTTATTATGACAATGAGAGGAGAAGGAGACTCTAGAAGAATCGATCTTCTCGAAGGTCGAACAACTCAGGATTAACTCACGGAATGGGACATAGCAACATCTCTCGAGCTGAGAGACGAAGCACACCTCTAGAGGAATGGAGTGGAACAGATGACGAAGGTTCACTAGGTAGACAACGATTCCACACCTAGGAAGGTGGTAAACGATTGTCAACGTAGCGAGGAGTTGAGTTGCCATGATACCACGACGAAACATCCTGGAGAAGGGTGATTCGTAGATTATTATCTTAAGTGGCAAAAAGAATTACCTTTGATATAGAGATCATTGAGACTCTCTATATCAGCCGAAGGCAAAACACAGCAATCGATTGGCGGGGGTCGGTAGAATGGCATACTCGGACTTGGATGATGTGGATTACCTTGTTGAAGTCAACGTAATGGATGAATTTGCTTATCACCGGAGATGGAAGAGACCCATGGTAGAATGGCACATTGGCGGTGCAAGCTAGGAACAAAATGCAAATGCTGGGAATGATTCTGGTAACTGGGGAAGAACCCAACAACAGAGAGTGAATTCACTGTTGAATAGATCATAGCATTGCCGAGGGAACTGAGAGCAAACCCAGCTAGTGCCGATGATAACACGTAGCGCTTGTGCGTGCTCTCCAGAACTTGAGCATTTCCATATTCATCAAGGTTTTACCAACATCCGTGTCAAGGATCCTGGCAACACAACATACCACCATGATGAACAACGATGGACGAGGCAGATGCATAGGAAGATAACATCAACTCAGATTTCACCCTAGCGAGGCCAAGGAAACAAAATCTGGATGATCGACCGAGAGACATTTAGCACTCCGCTTCTAATGTTCTCCTTGACGTGCTAGTGTAACCCATTCATAGATATGGTTTGATAACTAGAACATCAGGTAAAGGTCGGACTTCGGGAGCAATAGAATCCATAAGGAACAGTTACGGAGGTAAATCCTACGAAATCCTTATGGGGAGGTGGCCAACTTCCTCAAACAAGATACTACAATGATAGGTCTTCCGGCTGGGTGTGTTGGCCACGACATCCACTTTACCGGTTATCGAGGGACCAATATTATAGTTCTTGGGAAATGTTCCAACCATCATATCTGCCTGAGATTCAGATCTGGTTGGTGTCAGGATATTCCAGACTCATCGAGTCTAGGAAGAAAATAAAAGTTTGCAACACAAATCGACGAGATGACGTTGCGAGATTCTTGGGAAATGAACTACGATAGCAAGCTCCAAAACATGAGCTGGTTCTGCTACACATGTGTGAACACGCTGCCTCAGACAAACATGATCACATGGTAGTCTTACAATAAAACACTACCGAGTTCTGGTTGGGAACCATCAGCGAGGATATCGAAGTTCTTTCATAAGTCCGGATTAGCTCTTATGAAGATACTCCTTCTCCTTGAACAAATCAGTCAGTGGCTTGGTGTGCTAGGATATACATATGGAATGAAGATGATCAGTCTAACAGACCATAGAATTCTTCGCACGTGCATGACCGACTTGGGATGATTCCAAAGGAGCAAAAACAAACTTTCTCGAATTCACGACGGCAGCTTACATCAAAATGCACGTGAATCAAAGGAAGTCACTCCTTTCATCAAACAAGTACTTCATGAGCTAGCATGAAGAAAATGCTTTCAAAAGTTTCCAACACTAACTTAATGTTCAACAACATCATGGAGGAGATAAGGATGTTGTCAATGGACTCAACAACAACTCATCGGAATTTCCATATCACTGGACTTCCACCATCATGTGAACACGGTGATAGTATTGGTCAGACCAAAAAAAATATAATGGTGTATGCTCGAGGAAAAACCACGAGTAAGACAACATTACGAATATCGTTGGTTCTGATTTGATTTGACGATAGCCCACACTCAAATCAAAGGATTGATAAGACAATAGGTCCAGCAACTGATCACAGGGACCAATCGATGAAGATATCATCTTTCCTCAACACACGCTACACAAGAATATCCCTTTGGGACGAACTAAGTCAGGCAAGCTTTTATCTTCCAATTCTCCAGGTTGTTGTCTAGCTTAACCAACTAGCTCAGGGGTATCCAACACGGATTCTTGGAGAAGGGTGGTTTACAGGATAACCCAACTTGATCACGAGATCAACATAGCGGTCAGGCGACAACCTGGTGATACTTCCGAGAAGAAATTTGGAATATCATGAACCACCGGTATGTTACTAAGCTCGAGAACAATCTTACTTTTCAGGGCAAGACGATATGATCAATTAAGCAAGGATTGGCACTATCCTAACTCACTGATCGGAGAGTGCACCAGAAATAAGGACTAGGTAGCACAATCAACCTTAGGGTGACGATTCAATAATCGACACGCTAAGAATGAGGTTATCGTCCATTTAACTACCAAGCAATGGAGTTGCTAGCAGTATTGATTTCACACGCCATGATTCATTTGTCGGCATTCCGGTTACATCAACACGAAGACCGAGGAATGACTAATGATGGCAAGAAGTATCACTGTACCAAGAGTTCATAGGATGGTGTGCAATTCCTATAACAATCCCGATATAAAGATGGTAATACTCCAAGGTAGAGCAGAACAAAAGCTGGATTAGCAATTTGATCTGCGGAGCACAACTTCTTTGACCCAATCCTGGATATGGATGAGGTACTGGAGTTTGTTTCTCCAAGTCATTCAGGACAGAATGGCTTGACGGACCACAAGGGTAATAGGCATCGATAAACGAATGCATGCATACCCTTGGACTATCAATTGATAGACGAAGGTCAGTAGACAACTAAAGAGGGACAACTCAAAGGAACATATAATTTTCTGAGTTGTGGATGCATAGATTAGTATGTCGAGCGAGATCAACATTTCTTCCGGATAACCCATGCAGAAAAGTAGAACTGGCAGAGCCATAACATATAATGGAGAACTCATCAAGAGCACTCTGGTTGTGATCGTTCAGTTCAACGAGGAACTTCTGCCATAAGTAGTTCATGGTATTTGGAAGAAGGATATACCACGAACCTCGAGGACTATCGCAAAGGTTACTAATATCCTAAAGGAACTAGCAAACCCTATCAACATGAAGTAAGTAGAGTGAATCTCGGGTTCAGAACCCAGGAGTAGAATACCTACTCCTAAGTGGCATCACGGGATGCTTTCGAGAATAAAGGCCAGGATCATCACACTAGGATCACAAAACATTGCTAGATTACTAGGTGACTCCCTTAAACACCTAGGGCCATAATAGTAACTCCAACATAATGTCAAGGCAATAGAATACCTCAACTCAACAATTAGTGTAATTGAGCTGGCATAAAGGAGCATCGAAACCAGAGGAAAAGGATTTTGCAAATGCATCAGACTATTTAGAAACCTGGAATGACTCGGACAGCATAACGGCTGTAAATGCTCAGAAAAGATTTGAGAATTCACAAAAATGGTGGCATAACCACTCAGAAGCACAATATCAAGGTTCCGAGATCAACAATTAGCATACGGAAGTAGTAGGAACTGAACTGAGACTTAAATCCAACAATCTTATAAGTCTACGGATTAGTAACACGTGATCCTGATAGAAAGAAGAGATAGCCTAGTTCTTAATCCCCGTAGGAAAGATAAGATGACTCAGATCAGAAGGGCATAAAGTATAAGGAGTAAAAAGAGCCTTACGTTCCATCCCACAATCAATTCCCTTATATAACTAAAGAATTTCTAGACTCAACTTCGACCAGTATGGCTTGGTAATCCTACAGGCAGTCAAGCTCTGATACCAACGCTGTCAGGACCCCGACTCAATGCCACATCGATCTAGCATGTAACACCTCATATCACTTTGCGGCCTCACGCACGGTATTCCCACGGGTGTCGCCTTACCTTTGCCCGGGACCGTTTGCGCCTTTTGGCACACGTATATGACAGTGTCGCTAGCATCCATATGATAAGGAGCCCGGGCTGACATGGCTAGTCGTAAACCCAAAGTGGCACAAACTTACAGGGACAGGCATCCATGACCCAGCATCGAACGTGTCGGTCATCAGCGAGTGAACCCAGGCTGTAGCACTGGGCTAGCAGGACTCCGGTGAACCGGGCTGTAGCGGGCTAACAGGACTCCGGTATTCATCGCGTGACATTTCCCCGAAGGGACAGACACAGGAACGAAGAAGGACACATGCCGGCCAGCCTAAGTGTTCCGGAGCAGTAGCAAGCTACCATGGCTCAGTGGAAACACTAGGAGACATTTCCCGGTAAGAGAGGCTACTAAAGATAAACAACTAGATGGTCAGATCCCACACATACCAAGCATTTCAATAACATACACACAATATGCTCGATATGTGCAAATACAACATGGCATCACAACATGACTCTACGACTCAAGTAATTTATTCATTAGGCTCCGAGGAGCGAGATATTACAAACATGGGTCTCACGACCCAACAATCAGAGCATACAAGTCAAAGCACAAGCGGAAGCTATCATGTCTGAGTACAGACATCTATAAATGAAAAAGGCTGAGAAGCCTGACTATCTATCAGATCCTGCCGAGGGCACAAGATCGTAGCTGAGGTATCAAGCTAAACGTCGAAGTCCACGTGGAACTACTAGCGAGACCGAAATCTCTCTGCAAAAACATAAAATAGGCAAACGTGAGTACAAATGTACCCAGCAAGACTTACATCAGATCTATCTACATATGCATCATTATCAACAAAGGGATGGTGGGGTTTAACTGCAGCAAGCCAGCTTTGACTCGGTGGCTATCCTGAACTACGATTGCAAGTAACTCTTTTGAGGTGGCGCACACGAGTCCACATATTCACCATATCAATACACCACTATGGATCCGCTCCCGTCTCCCTACGAGAACGCCATCCATAGCACTCACGCTTATCTTGCGTATTTTAGAGTATCCACTTTCACTTGTCTATGAACTGATATAAGCAACCCAGAAGTCCTTTACCGCGGACACGGCTATTCGAATAGATGATGTTAACCCTGCAGGGGTGTACTTCTTCACACACGCTCTCACCACTTACCGCCGTTTACACGACATGTACTCGGCAACCTTCAAGCGGAAGCCCAACGTGGGTGTCGGCCACGACCTACCTAATCACCTAAGTCTCTAGTCCAGGTTTATCGCCTATTCGGGTTCCATCCATGAGGAGATCCGGCCGGAGTTTCGCTCACAGCCCCAAACGATGTGAACAGGGTTCCCGAGACACCAAACGGGCGCCCGGTACACCGTGCCACGTGCCTACCGCATCACAGCCCACCCCTACGGTCAGCGCTGCGCACGGCCTCCAGCATACTACAAACACCAGAAACTACTTGCAACTCCTGGACAGAGGACAAGGGTGATCAAGAAGCCGAGAGGGTCCATTGGTTTCGGGCCCAATGCGTGGTAGTAGCTGAATCATGGATCACAAACACAGAACTCAGTTCCTGAGGACGGCTGCAATGAGACAACCCACCATGTACTCCTACATGGCCTCTCACCGCTACCTTTACCAAATCGTATTCACACACTTAGCTCACACACAGTAGGACATGTTCACACGCCTCTGATTCATCCCCGATGAATCAGACCTGACTCAACTCTAAGCAGTAGCAGGCATGACAAACAAACATGAATGAGTAGGCACAACAGGGCTCAAACAACTCCTACTCATGCTAGTGGGTTTCATCTATTTACTGTGGCAATGACAGGTCATGCAGAGGATAAAGGGGTTCAACTACCGCAGCATGTAACAGTTGAATCGGTGTTGTCCTAATGCATTAAAAGAGAGCAGGAGCGAGAGAGTAGGATTGTATCGGAATGAACAAGGGGGTTTTGCTTGCCTGGCACTTCTGAAGATAACATTGAGTCTTCATCAGTGTCAACGATCACATCATCGGTATCACGTCTATCGAGAGGGGACAAATACCGGCAACACAGAAGGGAACACAATCAATGCAATGCACAATATGATGCATGATCATGACATGGCAAAATGAATGTGTTTTGGGCTAATGCAACTAAAACCAGATTAAATGAAGTTGGTTTGAATCCAAGATTCAAATTCAAACTCCATATGTGATTATTCAAATGCCATTTAATTGATTTGTGCTAAACAGCAGCTATAAGTTGTTCTAACATGCATGAAAATGGTACAGATGGATTCCTTGAATTTTTCTGATAATTTTTCATATATAAATTATTTAATTTGGAGTTACGGTTGAATTTCTATGAATTTTAGAAGTTTTGGACATTTTCTGGAATTTTCTGAATTATTTTAAATCCAGAAAATCATTTAATGCGTCAGCATGACATCACCTTGACGTCATCAGGTCAACAGGGCAGGTTCAGGTCAAACCTGACCAGTGGGGTCCACTGGTCAGTGACTGGGGCTGATTAGTGTCGCTGACATGTGGGCCCAGTCAACAGCCACGTCAGCTTAGTCAAAGCTGACGCGTGGGGCCACTAGGATTAGTTAAAAACTAAACAGAACTAATCTAGGATTAATTAGCAGGTGGGGCCCTGCTGTCAGTGTCACAGGGTTAATTAGCAGGGTCATTAGCCCCTAACGACGACGCCACGTCAGCACGCCGGAGACCAGCCGACGGCGACCACAGAACACGGCGGGGGCACGCCGGACTTGCGCTAGAGGCGTCAGTTTGGCGCGCTGAGGGCACCAGGGGATGGCCCTTGCTCTCGCGCATCCAGAGGACCAAGTGGGAGGTCGTGGGGTCGCCGGAACTCATGCCGGCGACGAGCTTTGGCGGCGATGGTGTTCGGTGGTGCTCGGGCGCGTCGCTACGGTGCATCAGTGAGCAAATGGAGAGGCTGGGCAGCACCTGCTAGACATGGGGAGCACTAAGAGCAGCTCAGTGAGGCCAGGGGAGCACGGAGGCTATGTGTGCAGCAGCAATGGCGGACGGTGGCTTCGGAGCTCGTGGGGAACGGCGCTACGGCACGAAGGAGAGCATGCTGAGTTAGGGGAGAAGGTCAGTGGCTCACGGCGATGACGAGGGGACGCTCGGCGAGGTCGGGGGCGGTCCGGAGCCGACGAATTTGACGAAGATGGCCGGCGGTCCCGAGGTTGAAGAAGACATCGAGGGCGGTGTTGCGGCACGTCCGGGGCCTCGTGGCTCGTTGAGGAGGTAGAGGGAGGACCGGCGGAGCTTCCTGGGGCGTCGGTGAGCCGTGGGGTGGCCGGTAGCCACGGTGGCTCTCGTCGGTGGCGGCGGCTCCGTTCGGGTGAGGAGAACAGAGGAGGGGGAGAGTGTTCGGGGAAGAGAGAGGGAGCAGCGAGGGAGGAAGAGGAGCGAGGGGACACGAGGCGTCGTCGTGGCGTCGCTAGGGAGACCGGGGGAAGCAGGAGGTGGCCGAGCAGGGTGGAGGTGGCGCGCGCGGCGGCGTCGCGGTGTCCGTCCTCCTGGCAGGGAGGAAGACGACAGGGGAGGGAGTGGAGATGGGCTGGGCCGGCTGGGCCGTTGGGGGAGCTGGGCCAGGTAAGTGGCGCCAGGTGGGTGGCCCAGGTGGCCTTCTCTCCCTTTCTAATTATTTCTGTTCTGTTTTTTTTTCCTTCTGTTTTGTTTATTTAATTTATCTTGCCACTGTTTTGAATTTAAAATAATTCAAACAATGCCAAAAACTCCTCTGAATATTTTATATTGCTAGATGGACTTTTCCAAAAGCTTATAAAATATTTCAGGGGGTATTTGAAATTATATTCTAATTATATGAATATAATTCAAATTCAAATAGCTAATGAATTAAATCCAAAGTCCCAAAAATAATTCCTTAAAAATGTTCAATATTTTGGTTGGGACCAGAACCCTTACCAAAAATTATCAAACATTTAAGAAGAGCATTTTAAAGCAATGAATGAGATTTCTAGGGTTTTTGCCCCTCTTTTATTTAAGTTTTTGAGGCTTCCAAAATTCCTCAGTTCAAGTTTCGAAAATATAGACATGATGCACACATGAAGCTAGCCTAGAGCACTACCAGTAGCTAGGGATGTGACAACTGACCTGGGTTGTTGATTAAGAATCCTCGGGTTAATTACTCCCTATGCATATTTTAGTTGTTATTAGGCAAATGGTAAAACCAATGTTGGATCTTCCTGGAAGAGTTTTATTCAAAGCGAACTGTCAAGAGGGGCCCATAAACCCTCATTGTGCTAGGGACACAAAATCAAGGAACATAACACCAGTATGATGGAAACTAAGGTGGCAAGAGTGGAACAAAACACCGAGCAAAAGGCCAAGCATTCCACCATTTAACAAGTCTATAGATGCATTATTTAAATAAGAGATATCGTGATATCCCAACATATCCATGTTCCAACATGGAACAACCTGCATTGCACCTGCAACTAGCAATGCTATAAGAGGGGCTGAGCCAAAGAAGTAACATAGCCAAAAACGGTTTGCTAGGAAGGTGGGTTAGAGGCTTGACATGGCAATAAGCGAGGCTTGATAACAAGTGGTAGGTAGAGCGACATAACGATAGAATGAACAATTAGCAAGCAAAGATAGAAGCGATATCGGGGGTTATGATCATCTCGCCTGCAAAGTTCTCTGGTTTGTCAAAAGCTCTCTCCTCGTAAACGTACTCAACTGGATCCTCGTTAACGAACTCGTCTCCTGGCTCTACCCAAAGCAAGAACACAAGCAAGGAAACAACAATCAATCACGGTGCAATGCGCAAGAAACATGATGCAAGACATGGGATGGGATGCAAGATATGATGTGCAATGCATATGGGTATTCCGGAAGGGAAAAGATGATCATGGCATCAACTTGGCAACCCAAGGATTCCACTGGAAAGGTTGAGAGATTTTGGTTGAAATCGATATGAAGATCACCGGAAATGGATGCACGGTTTGCAAATGACGAGCAAAACAAGAACGATGCAAAACATATAACATTGCCGAAAATGACAAGAGTTGGAGTTACAATTATGGAATGTTACATCCGGGACATTACATGTGTTGAGGAAGCAAAGTGAATCGTTCCTGCAGTTGCATCAATGATTTGGTCAATGCGGGGCAGTGCGAAGGGGTCCTTACGTCAAGCCTTGTTCACGTCTTTGAAATGGACACAAAGGCGACAGGATTAATCCTTCTTGGGAACCATGACTAGGTTTGCTAGCATGTCCGAGTGTTTAATCTCTCTAATGAATCCGGCTTCAAGTAGTTTGCCTAGCTCTTCCCCCATGGATTGTTGCTTGGGTTCAGAAAATTTCCATAGCGTTTGCTTCACTGGCTTAAAGCCTTTTATTATATGTAGGTTGTGTTCGACCAGTCTGCACGGGATTCCTCGGATATCCGAAGGATGCCAGGCAAAGATGTGCCAATTTTCGCGCAAAAACACTCTTAAGGTAGTGCTGATCATTGGATCAAGCTGTGCTCCAATGGCTGCAGTTTTATTAGGATCCGTTGGGTGTAGTTGAAATTTGACTATTTCGTCTGCTGGTTTAAAGGAAGTGGATTTGGGCTTCTTGTTGAGGATTACATCACCGTTGTCCACTTTAGAGCACAGAGTAGTCGGTTCCTCAGTCGCCAGGGCCTCGGATAGCAACTCGAGGGCTAGGGATGCGGTTTTGTTTTCGGTGCGGAGTGCTATATCCGGATCACTGGTGATAGTGATAACTCCGTTGGGCCCTGGAATTTTGAACTTCATGTACTTGTAATGGGGTATAGCTTGAAAGCGGATGAATGCTTCTCGCCCTAACAGGGCATGATATCTGCCGTGGAAAGGTGCCACATGGAAGATCAACTCTTCGGACCAATAGTTTTCGGCGTGCCAAATACGACGTCGAGTTTGATCCTCCCAGAGCTAATTGCTTCTCAACTGGGGATGATGTGCCGGAAAGTGGTGTCGCTTTGCTCAATGCGACTTTGGTCCATCTGCATTTTTTGGAGTGTATCTTCGTAGATGAGGTTTAATTTGCTGCCATCGTGCATGAGTACTTCTGTGAGCCGAAAGCCATCTACTATTGGGTTTAGGTCCAAAGCGGCTTGGGCTCGGACTGATCTGGCCCTTGGATCGTCATCGGCGGTGAAGGCTATTACCATGTCATTCCAAGGATTTACTGTGGCTACCTGGTTGACTTCAGCAAGGTCGCGCAGTGCCCTCTTGCGCCGGTTGTTGGAAGAAAAGGTCTCAAAGACCATAGAAACATTGATATCGACATTTTCCAAAGAGTGCCTCTTTAGAGGAATGTTGGTGAGGATGGCCTCACCGCTCTTAGCCACCTGCCGGAGTACCAACATGCCCAAAGGCTACGTGTTGGTTCAGTATTCAGCGTTGTGTGTATCTGACAAGGTTTATTGAGCAGGTCGTAGAGGACAGTTCTGTGTGCCATAAAGGGCTTCACTTTTTTGTCCATGGTATGATGATCAGGAGCCCCATAGGGGTGCATCCTTTTTGTCCGTCCAGTGGGATGCTTGAAGGCCGGAGGTTCCCACCGAGCTGTTTGTGCCTGCCAGGTGCTTTCCATTGTACTCTACTTTTGTATGATGTGTGCCATATCTGCAAAGTGCGGTATGCGGCGGCGGTTGAGGGTGTTAAGGATTCCCTCATCCGTGCAATTGCGGCGAAATTACGAAACCGCTTCATTGTCACGGTAGTCCTTGAACTTGTTTTTGACAAGGAGGAACCTAGCCCAAAAGTGGTGGACTGTTTCCTCAGGTTGCTGCTGCACATACATTAGGTCGCATACGTCTGGAAGACTTGAGTTGTTTGGGGAATATTGCATTTGGTGGGTGGGCGGGCTAAAATTCGAATCCTGACCCATTATTGCATCCATAATTTGAAGAATTTGCGAAGTCACCGGTCCAGGGTCCGGAGCATCCCGAAAGTCTTCGGGCGTGATGCCCGGTTCTATGTTCGGAGGACATGAGGTCTCTTCCCTAAGATGGGTATCCAACTCGTGTGACTCGGAAATCCGGATATAGCTTGTTCTCAAGTTAGGGGAGGAAGTACCATCGGCTTGGTCCTCCACGACCGCTACCATATGCGTGATCGGCGGGGACCTGATTTCCCTCTGATCGGGTTTAAGCCCAATCCGATCGTAGTATGTTGCTACTCCAAGGATGGCGATGCGATCAAGTAGTTCGTTGAAAGACGAAATGTCTGTTGGATCCATCTTTTTGGGGTGTTCGAGGCCGACGTGAAGATGATGTTTAGCGATCTCGAGGGCTTCCCTTGGCTTAAAGGCCGTACGGGCGCCCATGGTGAAACCGCTGAGCTGGAGGAGTTGTCCCGAAGATAGGGCTTCTCCAGAGGTAAGGTTGTCATTAATGACAAGGCGAGCCATCAATCCCACCATCGACGACACAGTGGAACTCTCAATGAAAGCACCAATGTCGGTGCCAAAACCGGCCGATCTCGGGTAGGGGGTCCCGAACTATGCATCTGAGGATCGAAGGTAAGATGAGACAAGGGACACACAATGTTTACCGAGAAACATTCCCTCTTAATGGAGGTAAAACCCTACGTCCTTCTTGATTGTATTCGATGAGTATAGGGGTTACAAGAGATGAATTCTGGTAGCCTCTACAGACTAAACCCTCCGATTTATATAGACACAGGGGGCCTAGGGTTGTACAGAGTCAGTTTACAGAGAATGGAAAATACACATCCAGACATTAAGCTTTCCATCCACGCATAACACAGTCCTAACCGGACATGAGGGAAGGTCTTCTACCTTGTATCTTCACGTCCCATCAGTCCGCCCCAAGTTTTATAGTTCGGACACCTGAGGACCCCATAATCCAGGACTCCCTCAGTATCCCCCGAACTTTCCTTCAATGACGATGAAATATTCAGCCCATGTCTTCGGCTTTGCAAGGCGGGTTTTTCATCATAATCCAGACCAATGATAATCCGGTGGTAACTTCAATGTCTTTTACCCTTCCCCCCTTGATGGCGCTTCAATTTTCGTCCACAGGGTGAATACGAATGGTCCATTCTTTTTTCACAAATAAGCCCTCCACCACGCTCGAGCGGCACCTATATAAAGACATATGGATCTCCTAAGGCCATCTCACACTGCGCAGAAGGAAAAACGGCCAAGTGCCCCAAGCTCCTCTTCGCGCCCCCATGGCCCTCAAGAGGGTGGTTGGCAGAGTTGCTCTGTTCCTCATCTTCAACTAAGCTGGTTCCAGACGCAGGGCTACCTCCCCCACGCAGATCTAGTTCCCGTTCGAGCAGGATTATATTCAATCGGCAATGACACGATGGCTGAGAACTTCCCCAAACACAATAAGGAGGAGAGGGTGTGCTTCGTTCCGTTTCTATTACGGGGCCCGGGATTTCCAATCCATCCCTTCCTCCGGGAGTTATTGGAATTTTATGGCATCCAACTGCACAATCTCACCCCCACGTTCGATTCTGCACATCTCAGGCTTTGCAGCCCTCCGCGAGTTATTCCTAGGCATCGAGGCCCATTTCATATTATGGAGGAAATTCTTCTGCCTCATTCCCCGCCACAAAGGGGGTGCTATTTCTTTATTTCATATGGTCAAGCCATGTATACCGAGCTTTGACAAAAGGAACTTCAAAACTATACAAGAAAAAAAAGATGAGTAGATGAAAACAGGGCGGACATGTCATCGCATTTATTAGCCCGAGCCGCTTCCTGCCGCATGTCTAACTCTCCATGCTCACCTTCGTTGATTGCAAAGGTTATATAGGCTGCCTGCAACCTCGGCCGTTCACACGCTTGATGCTTTCATCGGTCGAGTTCTTTCAAGAGGTCTGCAGTTGCCATTTGGATGGTTAAAGCCATATGGGCATGCTATTCTTTGTGGGGTCATTTACAGAGCCCTACCGGTATGCAAGTCTGCAGTTTGTCGCTGCTCAATCGAGCCGATCCCAAAGTTTCCATTATTTTGGCTCCTGAGGAACCTAGGGAATTTCGGGTGCAAAGTTATGCACCCTGGGGACGTAACGCCCCTTCCAGGGGAGGCTCGCGAGGAGCCCATACCCCTATTTAGCGAGAATGCTTCTCCGAGGTTGGTTTGCGTGGCCCGTGTGTGCTTCAATGAGCTGGGGTGCACTTACCCGCACGGGCTGCCTCCTCAGATGCCCGCACCTTGGATGTGAAAGTCACGGTCTACTCCTCCCTTGGGAGAGAGCGTTTGGTGTTGCCATTTAATGTAATAACATTGTTTGGTCCTGGCATTTTTAGCTTTAAGTATGTGTAATGCGGGACTGTGTTGAAGCGAGCAAATGCAGTGCACCCTTGAAGCGCATGGTATCCACTATGAAAGGGAATGATGTCGAAGATTAACTCCTCGCTTATGAAGTTCTCGCGTGACCTGAAGACTACCTCTAGAGTCACTGTCCCCGTGCAACATGCTTCAATGCATCGTATGACACCTTTAAAGGTGGTGGAGGTGCTGGGCTTGCTGAGAGATGAGTTAGTCCCCATCTTTTTGATCGTGACCACATAAATTAAATTGACAATGTTGCCTCCATCCTTGAGCACACACGTCAGGTGAAGTCCATCCACGATCGGATCTAAAACTAGAGCAGCCAATCCACCATGCCTGATGGTGGTCGAATGGTCATGCTTGTCAAATGTGATCGGTTAAGCCAACCATGGATTGAACTACGGGTGACATGCTCCAATGCATACACATCAAGAAGTGCATGTTTCCTCTCCTTCTTGGGTATATGGGTGACGTGGATCATGTTTACATCCTTTACCTCGTGAGGAAACTAATTTTGGCCTCCGTTATTGGGCCGCCGAGGATCATCCTCATCTTGCTGCGAAGTTGGGCTTTACTATTCCCCTCCATCGCCATTTTTCTGGTGTCAATTGTGATGCCCTAACTTAATCATACACGCAAATGTGCAGTATGAAGATCAAAGACTCATGAGAAGATATCACAACACAACTCTAGACACAAATTAAAGTCATACAAGCTTTATATTACTAGCCAGGAGGCTCGAGGGCTCGAATACAAATGAGTCAGTGGAAGCAACGATATTTGAGTACAGACATAAGGTAAACAATTCTGCCTTAAGAAGGCTAGCAAAAACAACAATATGGATCGAAAAGGCAAGGCCTCCTGCCTGGGAGCCTCCTAAGTACTCATGGTCGTTAGTGGTCCCCACGTAGTAGTAGGCTCCATCGGGGTAGTAGTAGTAGTCCTCGATTGTGTCAGCTGGCTCTTGGGATCCGTCATCTGAACACAGCAGTCGGGTATAGGGGGAAAAGTATCAAAGCAACCTGATACGTCTCCAACGTATCTATAATTTTTTTTATTGTTCCATGATGTTATATTATCATTCTTAAATGTTTTACAATCATTTTATAGCAACTTTATATCATTTTTTGGGACTAAACTATTGACATAGTGCCTAGTGCCAGTTGCTGTTTTTTGCTTGTTTTTAAGTTCGCACAAAATCAATATCAAACGGAGTCCAAATAGATCAAAACTTTTCGGAGATTTTTACTGGACTAGAAGACACCTATTGGGCCAAAGAAGTACTAGAGAGGGGCTCCGAGGGAAGAACAACCCACCTGGGTGCGCCTGGGCGTTTGCCGCCCTCCGCCGCCTCCCGCACCACCTCTTTGCTCTATAAATACCCCGAAAATCCAAAAACCCTAGGGGAGTCGACGAAACACAATTCCAGTCGCCGCAAGTTCCAGAACCACCAGATCCAATCTAGACACCATCATGGAGGGGTTCATCATCCTCATTAGTGCCTCTCTGATGATGCGTGAGTAGTTCATTGTAGACCTACGTGTCGGTAGTTACTAGCTAGCTAGCTTCCTGTATTTCTATTTTGATTCTCAATACAATTGTCCCTTGGAGATCTATTTGATGTAACTCTTTTTACAATTTGTTTGCTGGGATCCGATGAACTTCGAGTTTATGATGAGATCTATTTTATCCATGAAAGTTATTTGAGTTTTGATCTCTTATATGCATGATTACTTATAGCTTAATATTTCTTCTTCTAATATTTTGTTTAGTTAGGCCGACTAGATTGATTTTTTTTGCCATGGGAAGAGGTGCTTTGTGATGGCTTCGGTCGTGCAGTGTTCTTTCCCAGTGATAGAAGGGGCAGCAAGACACGTATTGATCATTGCCATTAAGGATAACATGATGGGGTCTATTCGTACATGAATAGATCTTTTCTACATTATGTCGTAGTTCTTATTGCACTACTCTGTTTTTCCATGAACTTAATACACTAGATGCATGATGGATAGCGGTCGATGTGTGGAGTAATAGTGGTAGATGTAGGCAGGAGTCGGTATACTAACCTTGGACGTGATGCCTAAATAATGATCATTGCCAGGATATCGGCACAACTTTTTGAAGTTCTATCAATTTCCCAACAGTAATTTGTTCTACGGCCCCTGGGTCTATTATTTATCATATTTGCTTCGATATCTATTTTTATTTGCTTTTCCTTTCAGATCTACTATTCCAAAAACCCAAAAAGACCTTGCTGCAATTATTTGTTATTTCTTTTATTTCGCGTCTCCGAGAGATCTACTTATCCAAAATCATACAAACCAATATATCTTTTACCCGAGAGGGATTGACAACCCCTCTTACGCATCAGGTTGCAAGTATTTGTTCTTGGTGTGCAGTTACCGTTTACATAGTGTTGCTCAGTTCTCCTATTGGTTCGATAACCATGGTTTCATCACTGAAGGAAATACCTACCATAGCTGTGTTGCATCATCCCTTCCTCTTCGAGGAAATACTGACGCACACACGAGCCATCAAGAAAGGATTTCGGGAGCCGTTGTAGGCGAGACACTGATAACCCACAAGTATACGGGATCGCAATAGTTTGCGAGGGTAGAGTATTCAACCAAAATTTGTTGATTCGACACAAGTGGAGCCAAAGAATATTCTCATGTATTAGCATCTGAGTTGTCAATTTAACCACACCTGAAAGAATTAATATATGCAGCAAAGTATTTAGTAGCAAAGTAGTATGGAAGTAACGATAATAGTGGCAGAAGTAACAGTAGCAGTTGTAAAAGTGGCAACGGAAAAGTAACTTAGCCAAGATCAATATGAAACAAAATCATAGGGAATGGGTCAATGATAGATAATTATCTCGGATGGCATTCATCATGCAACAGTTATAACCTAGGGTGACAAAGAACTAGCTCCAATTCATCAATATAATGTAGGCATGTATTCTATATATAGTCATACGTGCTTATGGAAAAGAACTTGCATGACATCTTTTGTCCTACCCTCCCATGACAGCAGGGTCCTAATGGAAACTAAGGGATATTAAGGCTGCCTTTTAATAGAGAACCGGAACAAATCATTCGCACTTATTGAATACATGAACTCCTCAAACTACGGTAATCACCGGAAAGAATCCCAATTATTGTCACCTTGGGGTATGCAGATCATAACTCATAATAGGTGTTTACTACTTGCAGGATTGGATCAAGAACACAAATATATTCATGAAAACATAATAATTTCAGATCTGAAATCATGGCACTCGGGGCCCTAGTGACAAGCATTAGAGCATCTCTAGCAGACCCCTTAAAACTTCGACCTGTATAAGTGTTTTACAGGTTTAGAAAACCACATTATAAGGGAAGATT
The DNA here is from genome assembly GCF_018294505.1 of Triticum aestivum. Classification (NCBI taxonomy): domain Eukaryota; kingdom Viridiplantae; phylum Streptophyta; class Magnoliopsida; order Poales; family Poaceae; genus Triticum; species Triticum aestivum. Next base: position 350,955,843 of record NC_057803.1, read on the forward strand.
TTAGCTGCGACCGAACATAATTCGTATAATCAACCCACAAAAAAGAATATTCTCTAAATATATCATCTTCTTCCTGACGTCGTTTCCATCTCGACCTACATCCCCTCGGTGTGTGCGCATCCTGCCTTCGCGACTGCCTCCTCGTGCTCACCACCAAGCACGACTGGGCAGTAGCAGTAGCCGCCGCCACCGCCGAGGCGTTCGCAGCCAACTCGCATGCTCTGAATCGCGCGAATGGATCGCTAGCTAGCTCTGAATCGAGCGGACAGAGAGCTAGCTAGCTAGCAATTCGAGTGGATGCGAAGATAGCTAGCTAGCTCTGAATCGAGCAAACGGGGAGCTATCTAGCTAGCTTCATGCGACTCGGTTGGGCATGGAGGCCGGCGGCCTGGGGCGGGTGGCCGTCCGGAAGGACGGGCACGGCGGCCGGACGAGCGGTGGCTGGGCGAACGGGCGCGCTTCAAGGCATTGGCAAGAGCTTTGATTCCCCAACTGCTAGCGTTGACTGGTATACGGGGCCCTCGCAAAATTGTCTCCGAAACTTAAAATACACGGGTCTCGGGCATGTGCTCACGGGGCCCTGTAAAAAATTTTATGGGTTAGACGATTTTAAGGGGTGTATTCGAGTCTGTTTTTTGGACTGGAACTGTAAAAACAGTTATTTTACGAGTTTGACCGCTTATGTGGGGTATGTTAGAGATGCTCTTAAGCATAGCAAAGTCATAGCAACATCAATGTCAGAACATAGTGGATACTAGGGATCAAACCCTAACAAAACTAACTCGATTACATGACAAATATCATCCAACCCTTCATCGTCCAGCAAGCCTATGATGAAATTACTCACGCACGGCAGTGAGCATCATGAAATTGGTGATGTAGGAAGGTTGGCGATGATTTTCCCTCTCTAGAGCCCCGAACGGACTCCAGATCTGACCTCCCGATGAAGAACAAGGGGTGATGGCAGCTTCGTATTGTAAAATGCGATGAATCCTTCTCTCTGATTTTTGTCTCCCTAAGCATGAATATATGGAGTTGGAGTTGAGGTCGGTGGAGGTCCAAGGGACCCGCAAGGCAGGGGCGAGCCCTAGGGGGGTGTCTGTGTACAAAAGTAGGGGCTCTTCTTTCGACCCCATTACTTGTGCACAGGCAGTCAGAGCCACGCGCCACGGCCACACTTAGTAGGGCAGAGGAGGGAATCTAGAGAGAAGTCGAAACACGAGACAACCAAGGCAACACCAAGATCAGAAGCGCAAGAGAGCAAGAGGGTGAAGTGGACTCCCTCGGCAAGATCCTTGCCGAGGCAACCTCCGCAGCCCCGGCAAGAGCCTTGCCGGGGAAACTTGCCCGATGCCAGCAGAGCAAGCCACCCTTGAGCCCATAGGCTCCAACCCAACCAACTACATTGGAACCAAGGCTCGGGAGGCGCATCTGTGGTGGCATGAAAATCTTCGTCAAGATCCTAAATGTGTGAGATCAGATGAGGACCAGAAGACCCCGACCCTCGGCCGGATTCTAGCCGAGGAAATTCACAAGACCCCCAGCAAGACCCTTACCGGGGACGAATTCAACGCCACAACAGCACCCATGCCGGGCCCCCGGCAAGACCGTTGCCGAGGGCATCAGCAGGGCCACTGCCAGGCCCGCGCCAGCAAAGACTTCACCAACGTCCCCAAGCAGGTGCTAGCTCAACCAGCTGGGCAGGCACCTGTGTGGCGACGGGCGGCCTCTACACCGACTCAGCAAGCACCTGCGTGGGGGCATGCGTGCGACCCTTCATGAAGGCTCTACCACCGCGCCAGCCCAGCAGCCAGCCAGCATGGCACCACGATGCCTCATCAGCTTGGACGCGTGTCGAGGCCAAGTGAGGCGGCGACAGCTGGGACGTGCTTCCCTGACATCCCTGATAAAGCAAGGAGGGCACGTCGGTAGTGCATTAAATGCGTTTGTCAACTGTAGACCTTTCCACCTCATGTGTGCCACCATGGAAACCTGTAACACCCATGATGCGGCTATATCTCCCACGTGTCGGGGCACGACTTAGAGGCATAGCCGCATAGTAGGTTTGTCGCAAGAGGGGTAATCTTCACACAATCCCATGTACTGAATAAGAAAGGGATAAATAGTTGTCTTACAATCGCCACTTCACACAAATACAAGTTAAACATACATCATCCAGAGTACAATCAAGGTCCGACTACAGAAGCAAAATAAAAGAAGACAACTCCAAATGCTAGATCCCCAATCGTCCCAACTAGGCACCACTACTGATCAACCGGAAAAGACACAAAACAACGATCGACAACTTCATCGAGCTCCCACTTGAGCTCGGTAGCGTCACCTGCACTGGAATCATCGGCACCTGCAACTGTTTGGAAGTATCTGTGAGTCAAGAGGACTCAGCAATCTCATACCCGCGAGATCAAGACTATTTAAGCTTATAGGTAGGATAGGGTAATGAGGTGGAGCTGCAGCAAGCACTAAGCATACATGGTGGCTAACATACGCAAAAGAGAGCGATAAGAGAAGCAAAGCATGGTCGTGAATTAGAAGTGATCAAGAAGTGATCTTGAAACTACTTATGTTCAAGCATAACACAAGAACCGTGTTCACTTCCCGTACTCCGCCGAGAAGAGACCATCACGGCTACACACGCGATTGATTCATTTTAATTAAGTTAAGTGTCAAGTTCGCTACAACCGGATATTAACAAATTCCCATCTGCCCATAACCGCGGGCACGGCTTTCGAAAGTTTATACCCTGTAGGGGTGTCCCTACTTAGCCCATCACAAGCTCTCACGGTCAACGAAAGATATTCCTTCTCCCAGGAAGACCCGACTAGTCTCCGAATCCCGGTTACAAGACATTTCGACATTGCTAAAACAAGACCAGCAAGACCACCCGATGTGCCGACAATCCCGATAGGAGCTGCACATATCTTGTTCTCAGGACAACACCGGATGAGCACTCCGTACAACTAAAACTAGCCCTCAAGTTTCCCTGAGGTGGCGCTGCAAAGGACTCTAGTTCAGAACAACACATAGAGAAGCACTGGCCCGGGGGGTTAAAATAAAGATGACCCTCGAGAGCGCGACTCCCAAGGAAAAGTATAGGTGGTGGCGAGGCAAATGTTAAAACCAAGGTTGGGCCTTGCTGGAGGAGTTTTATTCAAAGTGAACTGTCAAGGGGTTCCCATAACACCCAACCGCGTAAGGAACGCAAAATCAAGGAACATAACACCGGTATGACGGAAACTAGGGCGGCAAGAGTGGAACAAAACACTAGGCATAAGGCCGAGCCTTCCACCCTTTACCAAGTATATAGATGCATTAATTAAATAAGAGATATTGTGATACCCCAACAATAACCATGTTCCAACATGAAACAAACTGCAGCTTCACCTGCAACTAGCAACGCTATAAGAGGGGCTGAGCAAAGCGGTAACTTAGCCAAACAACGGTTTGCTAGGAAAGGTGGGTTAGAGGGTTGACACGACAAAATGGGAGGCATGATATAACAAGTGGTAGGTAGCGCGACATAGCTATAGAGCGGACAACTAGCAAGCAAAGATAGAAGTGATTTCGAGGGTATGGTCATCTCGCCTGAAATCTCGCAAACGGATGTAGTCGAACGAATCCTCACAACTCTGGAACGACACCGAAGCTAACGAGAGAAGCAAGAAACATAGTAAACAACCACCACATAAACATGGCATGTTGCACCACGTGACTTATTTAGTTCTCTCTCATTTAGGTACCCACCAATATTAAATGTTCTTAAACATGGCAAGGGGTGAAGCAAATGAAATCTACCTATCTAGGAAAGTTTAAATGAGGCCGGAACAACAAGCAACAAGTCTAGAAAAATCCTCATGAGCATTTATTAGATTTGGTACTATTCTTCCCTAAAGCATATTTTAGAGTTGTTAAACATGCAAGATGATGCCACCATGTTAAACTACGCATTTTTCTACCCCATTTACATATAAAGTTTGTTAAGTTGGGAGCTACGGTTATTTAGTTACGAAATAAAGCATTTTAGCATGGCAATAGGCAAATTTAAAAAAACAACATTTTAAACATTTATAACATATATGAAACTTGCATATTATTAAACTAGATGAAATCCTAAGCATTTTTCATATATAATGTTTTTTCATATGATGCATAGTTGTTGAGTTTTAATATGCATGGAGTTTAGGGACTTTTCTGCAAAACGGTAAACCTCTGGATAAATAGACAAATCGTGTGTTAGAAAAACAGAAGTTGGGCTGAAAGTGGCTGGCCCAACTGTGCAGAGTTAAAAGGGCTGGGCGGAGCTCACATTGGGCCTGGCCCGGTCAGTGGAGAGGTAGGCCAGAAGGGGGCGCTGGGCCTGGAGGCTGCTGCCCCAGGCACTCGGGCGTGGTCAACAAACACCAGTGAGCGTCTCCCAGCCCGAAGTAGAGGACAAGGCGGCGCTGTACTTGGCCACCGGCAACGTTGGGACGAGGCGGCGCAAGGCTTCCGGCGACCGAAACAGCGAGGAGGCGTGGAAAACGAGCGGATCCGGGGCGGGACAACTCGGATCCATCGGCGGCGCAGTAAATGGAGGTCAGAACCGATGGCGTTCATGGCCTCAGTGAGCTCTGGCAGTTGCAACGGTGACCCCAAGAGGCGGCGGAGATCTGCGGAGGGGAGTGAGGGTTCGGGTGAGAGCGAGAAGATGGGGAAGGGAAGGCAGGCGGTGAAGGAGGCAAGGCGCGAGGCGGCGGGGTCAGTGCGGATCAGGGTCGAGCGCACGAGGATCGAGCGGGAGCGGGCACGGTTAGTACGGTCGGGCCCAGATCCGACCCGAGGCAGGCCTCCCGTGGGCTTCGCGGGCCGCGGCGGTGGGGATGAAACTGGGGCGACGTGGCGCAGCGTGGATGGCCAGGAGCGGCGGCGCTGGCGGCTGCTACCTCCAGTGACGGCGCCAAGTGGCGGAGAAGGGGCGGCCGGTGCTAAAAACGAGGTGGGAGGTGGCTGCTAAGGGTAGGGGGAGGCTAGGTTGCCTGAAATGGACAAGGGGGTGTCCATGTAGAGCAAAAGGGGCTAGGGTTAGTGATTTAGGGGTGTTTTGGACCCTCCGATCGTGATCCCATGGCTTCGGTCGGAGTGGGGGTTTCGTGGGCTGTGAAGAGGAGGTTGGACTGAGCTTAGAGGGAAGGAGGCAGCCTGGCAACTATTTCGGGAGACCAAAAACGTCTGACGTTTGGCCAGCTATAATGCCGCTATAAGTTTAACGGTTGGGCTATCAAACGAGCTCCGAATGCGATGAAACTTGGCAGGTGGCCTACCTACAACATAAGAAGACCGCACACCAACTCTCATCCCATTCCGAGAACAATCTTCGGCCACTTCTAAAAAATATATTTCATACGTGCCGCGGGCATGTGCGACTGTGGATGGGCTCAAAGCGGACGACGGAAAGAACTAGGAGACCCGGACCAATGCAAGTTCTGAAAACATGAAGATGCAATGCACATGAAGACATGATAAAATGCAACACGCAAGCAAATGACATCGCAACATCGGCGAATAACTGGAAGACACCTGGCGCAACGGTCTCGGGGCGTTACAACACTCCACCACTACAAGAGGATCTCGCCCCGAGATCTAGGATGACACCGGAGGGAAGCGGAAGAGGAAGAGGTAAAACAAAGTTGCTTCTTTGACAAATGAGTGAAACCAAAGAACCTTGTGAAGTTGAACAATTTGAAAGAAAGAATACAACGAAGATGAACAAAGTTGAAAATACTCTGCTAGAAAAGGGGAACAAGGAACATTACTAGAACCTTGTAGGTTGAAAGACATAAGAAAAGGCTTACAATGGACAAGAAGTACATACAAGCACTTCGGTAGAAACTAGATGTACAAGGAACGATAATGATCAATTATGACAACACTCCGGTTGGAAATGGAAGGCATAGAATATGAACTTGGCAAAATGAAAGCACTTGGATGAGAGTCCATTTAGAAGAGGAATGATAGACACAACACTCCTGTCAAAAAACAAGATAGAGAAGGAATAAGAATGATATAATTTGGACAGCACTCCGACTATAAGTGGTAAGAATTGAACATGAACTTGGGAAGATTGGATGATACTTGATGAAATCAACAACACACTGCCTCCGGAACTATTGAAAGAATGGCACAAGGGGTAAGAAAGATTTCAGATAGCACTCCGGTTGAGAAGGGAGGCAAAACTTGATAAGCTGAGAGAACTTGAATGAAGGACACGACACTCTAGTTGAATGGATAGACAAGGGAAAGAGCATGATCTTGGCAAAACAAGATGATAGGACGAAGAGAGCAACATCACCATGCCTCTGGAACAAATGAATGGAACACTAGATGGTTGGAAAGAAAAGAACAGAGAAGAAGAATGAAAACTCTCGCAAATAAAATTTGTCGGCGTTCTGGGAACGGGGGTCCCCAGACTTGCCTGCCTGCGGCCTGCGGCGTGGCTCAAAGGGGGGCCCAGCACAGACCATCTTCATCAACACAGACCCAAGACCCTCGCGAGGGGCCAAGCCTCGCGGGGCGGATGACACGGAACTTCCTCAGGCACGGCCTCATCAGGCTAGCTCACGAGGAGGCGGAGAGATCAAGGCGGGGTACCTCGCGAGGTGCCCGTGACACAAGCCATGACGACCAAAGGCGCCAGGCGGGCGCCAGCCGTGCAGTGTCCTCCTTTCCTCTTTGGTGCAAAGGGAGCAAGCGCAGGCGAGAGCATCAAGCAAAGGCACCCGTTTTGGTGCAACGAGACCAAGACTAGTCCAACGGCAGGGAGGAAGTCATTGTGGAGCCCAAGCCAGCGTCACCACAAGAGCCTTTGGCAGGCGAGGACCAACTTTAGTCAGGATAAGTGTACCAGATGTTCCCCTTCAAAATGGCCAATTGTTGGCGCCCTTCCCGCTCAATATTTGGGAAGAGGCCCAGGGCCTTTGCCTATAAATAGGACTAGCCACCCCCAGGGTAGGGGGCAATCAAGAAGGGAGAATCTAGAAGCCAAGAGAGAAACAAGCTAGGATCGGATCGAGTAGCATCACACACAGAGAGAGAAGGGCGACTGAACTCCTCCTAGCAGTTCATCCCCCCAGCCAAGAACAGACCCTCGCGAGGCTGTTCTTCCTTGTATTGCTCATCATCATCAGCCCAAGAGGAAATCCACCACACCACACACTGGAGTAAGGTATTACACCACAACGGTGGCCCGAACCAGTATAAACCCTGTGTCTCTTGTGTTGTTCTTTCCATAGCCTAGATCTTAGCGAGGTGGAGGGGTGCAGGTAGGTAGAAGGCGAAATCTCCGTGCGCACCCCAGTATTCGAACCTCAAGGGTCAGCCGGAACCAGAAATCCGACATTTGGCGCACCAGGTAGGGGTGCACCGGAATCCACCTTCTACCGCTTCGTGTCCCGTCGCGTCGTCATCACCATGTCCGGCGACCAGGCGGGAAACCCAGATCCATGGGCGGCGTGGCCCGCCCGCGCAGAGCCGCTCGCCTCGGGCGACCCCGCGCCCCAGGCAGCTCACGGTCCGCAGGGCGCTGCGGGCGGCGGGCGACGCAGACATGCTTCGACAGCTCTCACACCGCAGCAGGTGCAGTCGGCAGCAAGGGCCTCCAATCACGCCGCGACCACGACACCGTACACCCGCCGGGAGCAGGCGAACTCAAGGGCCGCGCTCACGGTGGCCCGAGAGCTGCTGCAGTGCATGCTGCTGGAGGGCGGCCACGACGTGCTGCTGGAGCGGGTGGCAGAGCTCCTGGGCTTCGCCGCTTCGGGGGCTCACCCCTTCTGCACCCAGCTCCCATCTCAAGCCCAGGGTGGCCCGCGCGGGGGCTCCGCGCGCGCTCGCGGGCTCCAAGGCTACCCCAACGCCGGCGAAGCTGTTGGCACCGGACCGGCGGCGGCACTGCCCCCTCTCCCGGTCTGCGAAGAAGAAGGACTCGACGTGACCCATGGCCCTAGTGGACAGACGTGTCGGCGATAACTACAACGGCAAGACCCATCCGTTAGTAGTTCCTCAGCATCTACACCATCAGGATGCAAGCCACTGGAGCTCATGACGACAAGGTGCTTGCCAACTACTTCCCATTGGCCCTGAACCCCAATGTCATGTCTTGGTTGATGCACTTTCCGTCGGATTCCATTTCTTCTTGGTCGGACCTGTGTCATGAGTTCATTGGTACCTTCACCGGAGGCCACCAAGCTCATGGCTAGGCGAGTGATTTGCATATCATTCCCCAGAAGGAAGGTGAAAACCTTCACAAGTACATACAAAGGTTCAGCCGAGTGCAATACAACATCCCAGACGTTCATCCTGCCGCCGTGATCAGCGCATTCCATCAGAATGTGTGCAACCGCAAGATGCGTGAAGAGCTGGCAATGAACAAGGTCAAGGACGTGGCCGAACTTTACGTTCTGGCTGAAAGATGCGCCCGGGCTGAAGAGGGAAGGAAGTACCCCGGCGAAGACGCCGATGCGGAAACCGACCCTATGGACGAAGACATCGCCGCCCCGACAAAGAAGGGTCGGCGTCACAAAAGGAAACACAAGGGCAAGGCCGTGCTTGCCGTTGAGGGATCCGACGACACCGGCACCACCAAGAAGGCCAAGACGGACGACCTCGGCAAGGAGATTGCCAGGTGCACCGCTTGCCGGGCCTTAGCGGCTGCGAGCAAGCTAGGGGGCTCCGACAAGCAGTATTGTAAGATCGACCGCACCAAGGGCCATGACCTCCAGAACTGCCGACAAGTGGAGCTGCTTGCTGAAAAGCAAAATGCCGAATATGAGAGGCGTGACAAGGAGAAGGTTCAGGATGGTGCTGAAGGGTCCGGAAAGAAGCGTGGCGGCCAATGGGGCCACCGCGGCAAGGATAATCTGCAGGAGAGGCCCGCTTGGGGCCGCGACAAGAAGCAGGAAGATGACGATCATGACGAGGACGACGAGTCCGGTGAGCATGAGTTCCAGAAGGCTACAAAGGCCATGTGCATCGATGGTGGCGCCTCGCTGCATACTTCTCACCGCCACCTCAAGCAGTGGCGCGTGAAATCACAACAGTAGAGTCATCGTTCGACGCTCAGAAGCCACTAAAGTGGTCCAGCACGCCCATCATCTTTGATGCTGAGGTCCACCCTGATCGCACAATAGAGGTCGGGTGTTTGTCATTGTTGGTTTCACCAACGATACGCAACCTCAAGGTGAACAAGATGCTGGTTGATGGTCGGGCCGATCTGAACTTGATCTCACCCGTTGTGATCAAAAGGCTGCAAATTCCTGATGGAGACCTCGAGGAAACGGGCACGTTTCAAGGGGTCAACCTGGGAAGGAGCCAGCTGAAGGGGAAGGTCAAGCTACATGTGACGTTTGGAGGTGAGCTGAACTACAGGACAGAGAAGATTGTCTTCGATGTAGCCGAGATTCCCTTGCCCTACAATGGGATTCTCGGCCTCCCGGCACTAGCCAAGTTCATGGTGGCATCACATTACGCCTACACCACGCTGAAGATGTCTGGGACGATGACCATCATCACTGTTCCCTTCGACAAGAAGGATGCGCTGATCTGCGCTGACCAACTCTACCGAGAAGCAGTTGTAGCAACTGCCGCCAAGGCACTTACTCCTGCCACTGAAACCCAGGGAGACAAGAAGAAGACCGGCAAGACCTCTCGCACCCACTCCGGCAAGCGCACCTCTCCGGAGTGTTGTGCTACAGTTGAGGACGTGCCAGAGAGCTTCACCGTCAAGAGCAAGAAACCTAGAGCTGCACTAGCAGAAACCAAGAGGGTGTCCGTCAAGGAGGATGCCACGGGAGGGGCTTTCACCATAAGCTCCACCCTTGACAGCAAATAGGAAAGTGCGCACGTCACTTTCCTGCGGGCGAATTTCAATGTGTTTGCATGGCAAGCATCCGATACCCCGGCGTTCCCAGGGAAGTGATTGAGCACCATCTTGCTGTTTGTCCCCATGTGCGACCCGTCAATCAGAAGGTCAGGAAGCAAGCTTTGGAACGGCGAGAATTCATCACAGAGCAGATCAGGAAATTGGAAGCGGCAGACTTGGTGAGAGGAGTTCTCCATCCAACGTGGTTGGACAATCCGGTGGTGGTGTGCAAGGCGAACGGGAAGTGGAGGATGTGTATCGATTACACAGATATGAATAAGGCTTGTCCTAAGGACCCCTTCCCGTTGCCGCGCGTTGACCAGATTGTTGACTCCACGGCCGGGTGCGATTTGTTATCATTCCTCGACGCCTACTTGGCCTACCACCAGATCTTGATGGCAAAGGAAGACGAAGAGAAGACAGCATTCATCACCCCGTGTGGTACGTATTGCTTTTTACGGATGCCTTTTGGGTTGAAGAGTGCTAGCTCGACATTCGCAAGGGTGGTCCAAATTGGTTTTGAGCCCCAGCTACATAGAAATACGGAAGCTTATATGGATGACATAGTGGTCAGAACCAAGGACAAGGCAACCCTTGTACAAGACTTAGAAGAGACATTTGCCAGCCTACACAAGATCAACCACAAGCTAAAGCCTAAGAAGTGTGTCTTCAGTGTTTCATCTGGCAAACTTCTTAGGTTCTTTGTGTCGCAGCATGGGATTGAGGCAAACCCGGACAAAATCAATGCTATCGAGCAGATTGAGGCACCCAAGCGGATCAAGGATGTGCGTCGGCTCATTGGCTGCGTTGCCGCCATGAGCAATTTCATCTCCATGTCTACTGAGCATGCCCTTCCCTTTTTCAAGATCTTGAAGAAGGTAGGCCCAATGGAGTAGACCCCAAAGGACGAGGCAGCATTGCAGGATCTGAAGAAATACCTTTCCTCTACACCAATATTGGTTGCGCCTAAACCACAAGAGCCATTGCTGCTGTATCTCGCGGCGACAAATCAAGTGGTCAGTGTTGTGCTAGTGGTGCAAAGAGAGGTCGGTAAAGAGGTGGTGCCGACGGCGGGACTGGCGGATGGCAAGCAAGAGGTCCCCCCCAGCAGGGCCTGATGCCGGCAAGGCAAGGCCCCCGACGGAGTTTGGCGCTATCAGGACAGGCCCCATGCAATAGAATGAGGTGTTGTAGAAGAAGAAGATTATGCAGCACCCGGTTTACTTTGCCAGCTCCCTCCTGCAAGGGGCTAGATCAAGGTACTCTGGTGTGTAGAAATTGCTCTTCGGCCTCCTTATGGCCTTGAGGAAGCTGCGTCACTACTTCCAAGCACACGAAATCATCGTCGTCACCCGCCTCCCGTTACAACGGATACTGCACAACCCAGACACAACAGGAAGGATTGTGGACTGCGCCTTGGAGCTTTCGAGCTTTGGTTTGAAGTTTGAAAGTACTTCGACAATCCAGAGCAGAGTCTTGGTAGAGTTCATTGCAGAATGGAGCTCAACGCCTAACGAGGAAATCTAGGAAACCACCCTCCCCGGCAAGGAAGCAAGTCGCAACTGGATCATGTACTTTGATGGGGCTTTCTCGCTGCAAGGCGCGTGTCGGCGTTCTGGGAATGGGGGTCCCAAGACTTGCCTGCCTATGGCCCACGGCGTCGCTTTGCTGGCAGGCCTGTACGGCTCATCTTCATCAACAAGGAATCAAGACCCTCGCGAGGGGCAAAGCCTCGCGAGGCGGACGACACAAGACCTCCTCAGGAGCAGCCTCATCAGGCCGGATCGTGAGGGGCGGAGAGTTCAAGGTTGGGAAAACCTCGTGAGGTTTCCGTGTCATAAGCCATGACAATGGAGACCAGGTGGGCGCCAGCGCGCGCAACGTCCTTGTTTCCCCTTTGGTGCTAAGGGGGCAAGCGCAGGCGCGGAGTACCGAGGCATCAAGCAAAGGTTTCCACATTGGTGCAACGAGACCAAGACCAGAAGGACAGAAAGACGGAGGTCACCATGGAGCCCAGGACGGCGTCACCACCAGAACCTTTGGCAGGCGAAGACCACCTTTTATCAGGATAGCTTGTACTAGTTATCCCCTTTCAAATTGGCCGTTGTTGGCTCCCTTCCTGCTCAATATTTGGGGAGAGGACCAGGGCTCTATAAATAGGACTAGCCACAACCATAGGCAAGAAGGTGGGAGAAGAGAGGATAGGATCCAAGGTCACCCCCAGCCACACAAGTGCACCAAGCACAAGAACACCTCAACCTGACGAGGCTGTTCTTCCCCTTGTATTGTTCATCCACAGCCCAAGAGGCTATCCACCACCACCACACTGGAGTAGGGTATTACACCACAATGGTGGCCCGAACTAGTATAAATCCCATGTTCTTTGTGTTGTGAGTTCGTGGAGTTAGTTCGTGAGCTCTAGGCTAAGTTAGGACGCAGATCGATAGGGGGGAGATCTTTGTGCGCACCCAATGTTCGAACCTTCCGTCGCCTCGTGTCACGTCACTTCATCGTCTCCATGGCGGACACGTGTCGCACCCGTGTCGAGCGCCAGGCTACCCTCGCCGCCCGCGTCGCTCAGACAACCCCTGTTGGCGGGCCACCCCGTCGCTCTCCGTCGCCTGCCGCCAACGCCGCAAGGAATGAGCAGCAAGCATCCTCGTTGCACCCCTCAGTGCGATAGGATGGCCGCATCGCCACTCCTTCGCTGACTCCCACTGGTTCGTCGTTTCACGCTTGTGGCGTTCGCACGGACACATGGGCCGCGCTCCACATGGCGCATGAGCTCCTGCGCTGCCGCCAGGTCGACGACCTCTACGAGGACTGGCTTGACCGCATGGCCGAGCTCGTCCACGCCCCATGGGGCTCCCCTGCGCTGTCCCACTCTCTGCCTCGCCCTCCGCCAGCCACGGGCGAGGCAGCTCATGAAGCACCTCCACCACCTCTACCCCAAGACGGCCCCCTAGCGCCAAGGCACGCGGCTCCGCGGCGCGACCCACTGTGTTTGGCGCCCGTGCGTGAGGAAAGAAGCTTTAAAGAAGTCCCTCAACCGCAGGAGAATGCTCCGGCACTCCTCGCTCCACCTCACCAGGATCGTTTGCTGCGGCAAGGCCCCACGCCGCTGGTCGTATCGGCACGCGGGCGGCAAGGCCAAGCTCCACCTCCAAGGCGGGCCCCGGTGACCACGGCCGGCTGCCGTGCCTTCACTCTCCAGCTGCATAGCGTCGCCTGGCCGGTCAAGTTCAAGCCAGATCTGCCCCCTCGCTATGATGGCACCCCCGACCCCGTAGAGTTCCTACAGCTCTAGAGCTAAGCATCGAGGCGGCCAATGCCGATGAGAAAGTCATGGCGAACTGGTTTCCCATGGCTCTCAAGGATGGCCCCTGCTCCTGGCTCCTGAACCTGCCTCCAGGCTCAATTTCCTCCTAGGACGAGATGCGCAACCGCTTCATTGCCAACTTCCAGGGCACTCGCAACCGCCCCCGCCCTCCCTCGGTCGTGGGTGACCTACGTCGCATCAAGCAACAACCAGGAGAGACCTTGCAAAAGTACATTCAGTGCTTCAACAGCGCGCGCATCAAAATCCCCAAGGTGACTAACGAGGCCATCATCTCAGCGTTCTCCGACGGTTTCCACAACGTCAAGATGAAGGAGGAGCTAGCCATCCATGAAGAGTTGTGCACAACCCTGGAGCTGTTCAACATCGCAACCAAGTCTGCAAGAGCTGAGGAGGGGTGCCTCTCCCTCCTCGAGCTCCCTGCTGCGGACCCAGAGGATAAAAAGCCCAAGGCCAAGGACGTGAAGCGCAAGGGAGTAGCCGTGTTCGCGGCGGAGCCAGACACCAAGCGCAGCAGAGACCAGGCCGAGTCATCCAAGGGCAGCCGACTGTTCTGCGCCTTCCACAACCTGCACACCCACAACACATGTGACTGTCAAGAGCTTAGAGCCATTCGAGAAGAACACTTCGGTCGACGCCACAAGCACAGCGACCGGGGCTACAACAGAGGAGGAGGACGTGGCGGCAGACGCTGGGACGACCATGGCCCGCGCCAGGAGTGGCACGACCGGCCTCGTGAGGACCACTGGCAGGATCAGCCTCACGAGGGCGCCTGGAGGGACCAGCCTCGTGAGGCTCGTCCTCAAGGCAACGTAGGTCTTCCAACATTACCACCACCATCGAGAAGGAATGACGACCACCATCAAGACGAGGGGGTTGGTGGCTTCCAGGAGCCATGCGTTGTCGCCTGCATCTCGGGCGGAGCTCAAGCCCTAGCCTCGCAGCGTATCTTCAAACAGTTTGCCCGTGAAGTGAATGCAGTTCTCCCCAAGCTTGAGGCCACACGCCCACTCAGATGGTCCTGGTTCCCCATCACATTCATTTCGGTAGATCAGCTCAAGTGCGTGGCCACTACTGGTGTCCTCCCAATGCTCTGTTCGCCAGTCATTAGCAACGTACAAGTTACCAAGACCCTCATCGAAGGTGACGCAGGGCTCAATGCCATGTCCAACGACACGTTCGACAACCTCTAAGTGCCATATGATCAGATTCAGCCTACCAAGACTTTCTCAGGAGTGACCAATGGCTCTACTACCCCGATCGGGTAGGTCCACCTCCCTGTTACCTTCGGAGAACGCAACAACTACCATACTGAACTCATCGACTTCGACGTCGCCTACATCCACTTGCCATACAACGCCATCCTCGGCTATCTAGTCCTGGCCAAGCTCATGGCGGTGACTCATCACGGATAAATGTCCTCAAGATGACGGGAAGTGGCGGAATCATCACAGTCCCGTGCGAAGAAAGGGACGTGGTGTGCTTCCTCGATCATGCCTTCCAAGCTGCAACAATCGACGACCCTGACAGTCAGGACGAGCGCCCTCCTGAGGCCACCCCCAAGAAGAAGAAGTAGCGTCACGCAGGGCCTCAGGCAAGCAGTGCCTCGTCAGGATCAGCGTCCGTGCCTGGGGCGCCTCCCTCCATCGCATAGGGAAGCGCGCCCGGCACCCCTCTCAGGCAGGGCTCGGGGGCTCTCCTTGTGAGGGCCTCAGACTTTGCCAACATCACGAGAGGCGTTCTTCACGACACGTTTCCCTTATGAGAACACAGGGTAAGGAATGCCCACCGCTCAGGAGATCATCACCAAGACCAGTCAGGAACTGCAAGACGCGAGGGCCATGCGCGGCAGCCGCTGCTCACCAGGCGCAGCTCCCCATCCAGGCGAGGATGCTGGGCTGCACGTCTGCATCGATCTTCCAGGGCTCAATCGGGCCGCCTCTCAGGAGCTTCTCTGGCCTTCGTGCATGGGACGCTGCGAGGGCCCACCTCATAGTTATGTTCGCATGCCGTTCGGTCTGCCAAGCGTGGCGGCCGCCTATCAACGCAACCTGTGGAGCATCCTGGCGGCTCAGGATTCTAGGCACCATGCGGTGCTGACGGAGGTGAGGACAGTCCTCGAGGAACCCCCTGGACCCTCAGAGCCTACCGAGGCTCAGGGCCCCGGTGGCTCATGAGGGGCAGCCTTCTCGCCGCACGCCTTCAGCTACCTCAACTCTCCTTCATCAATATAGCCAGGTGACATTTTCCAAAGTTCATTCAGCTGGGAGCGCCCCAGGGCTGCATCATTCCCAGGCCGCGTGGGTCTGTCCCTGTGGCGTGTATCTTTCCTTTTATGTCTTTAGCTTACCCTGATGGGGACGCCCCAAGGGCTGCATCATCCCCAAGCCGCTCAGGCCAGACTCGATGGCATTCATCTTCCCTACACTTACCTAAGCTAGGTTGCTTTCCATGCTTAATCTATCTATGACTATCGCCTGCTTGATTGTCACCCACCGTGGGAGCCGCGCGCTAGCCGACTTTCTTCAGGACCCTTCGTGTTGTCTAACCATTTCGCAGGACCAGGACAACGAACAAGAATCAAGATCTGTCACAAGCCGCCTTGAGGTAGGTCCTCGTAAGTCCCGCGCGGGCTCACGAGTGCCCAGATACACCTCGTCTAGCTCTATTGTGCAAGCCACGTGTCAGGGCGGGGCTGTACATGCACCGGGGGCTCTCCGCAGTAGGGAGTCCCCCTCCCACGCCAAGTGGAAGCACCATTCTCCGCGCTTGCCGTCGACACTGCCGTGGAGCGGCTATGGCCGTGCACAAGCGGAAGCACTACGCTCCGCGCTGGTGATAAACATCTGAGGGCGGCCCCACGACCGTACCAACATGAGGGAGCCCTAGAGCTCAGTGTTCGGCCTCATTGCAACGCCTCCCCTTGGGAGAGCCGTGCGAGGGGGATGGGCACGGGGGCTGCGCTTGGGTCACGCCCAAGCATACACCACCCAACCAGGTCCCCCGGACCTTGCCGTCGCACGCCCCTCCTGAGCCGAGCCTCGGTGAGGGCAAAGGTATGGAGAATGTTTGCATGTCAAGGGGGACTCCTGAGCATTGCGACTAAGGAGCCTAACTGGTCATGTAACCCCTCGCTCCCTAGTCCGTCCTGGTTTTCGGTCGGCTCAATGGCGGTTCAGCTATGCACGGGGCCGGGCTCTCCCGACGTAGAACATTAACCTATCCTCGTGTATCCTTCCTATAGGTTGTTTGCATGTCAAGCGGGACTCCTGAGCATCGTGACTCAAGAGCCTAACTGGTCATGTAGCCTCTCGCTCCTTGGTCCGTCCTGGTTTCCGGTCAGCCCAGCGGCAGTTCAGGTATGCATGGGTCCGGGCTCTGCCGACGCAGAACACAAAGCAAATAGGAAGAAAAGCGCAAAATCTCAATGCAAATATTACAATACATGTTGTTCTCACAATATCAAATGCAAGTTTAACGCCTCCACGAGGCATGGTACATGTTGCAGGAATAAAGCAGCAAAGCAGCCGCAAGTCACCCCTGGGCACCGCCAGCACGTGCAAAAGGTGCCCCCTCCTGGGTACCATTGCATTCACCTGCATCACCGGTAGTGGGCGTGGGGGCGAAGGCATCGAACCTTTTCAGCAAGGCTTCCACTTGTTGCTTAACGGCTGCGGCGGCAGCCGCACAGTGTTCGTCAGCTACAGGTTCCAGCAGCTCGTCAAGACGAGTGCTGGGGTCGCGAAGGTGCAGGTGGCTGAAGACCCGTGTCAGTGCGGATGAGGAAAGGATGCGTGCCTCTGCCTCCGCCATAGGACCGATGCCTTCCACGACCTCCTCGAGCGCCTTCACCAGGAAGGGAAGCAGCTAAGCAGGGCCATCCTCGTCGCTGGCCAGCGGCTTCTCCAAGCCCTTCACATACATTGTGTTCAACGCCACGCGGGGCCTCTCCTCGAGGGTCGAGAAGGCCGCGCGGTCTTCGGCAAGGACCCTCGCCTTGGTGTCAAGGTCGGCCTCCTTTCCCTCGCCTTCCGCTCTAACTCCTCTAGCCGGTTGCGCTCAACTACCTGCGCCTTCACCAGCTGCCCCAGCTCGGCGTCATGGCCCTTGATGGCGTCCTCCCGGGCCTTCATCTCCTCCTCCTTCGCCTGGCGGCCACGTGCTTCTTCCACATGATGGTCGCGCATGCCCTTCAGGTCGTCCTCCAGGTCTCGGTAGCGGCTGCGAGTGGCCTCGCCGTCCTTCAATGTCGCCTCGCGATCGGCCGCAGCTTTGGCGGTGGCTTGCTTCTCCTTCTCAGAGGCTGCCGCGGCCTGGCTCAGCGATGCTCGGATCGCTGAGTCGGAGTGAAGCCAGCCAGAGACCAGCTCCAAGCGCCCTGCCACCAGGTGCGAGTCCGTGCCCTGGAGATCTTCCCGCAGCCGGGCCATCTTCAAAAAGGTGCGCTCCAAGACGTCTGAGGAAGCAGAAGAACCGGAGCCAGGGGCGCAGCAGGAGAAGGGGGCGACGTTGTCACGAGCCCCTGGGAGATCAAGGGTTCCTGATCCTCACTAGCCGTGCCGGACGCCGGCACCTCCTGAGCCAGCGGTGCTTCGGGGGATAACTCCTCCCGAGCATGCTCTACCGGGCCTCACGAGGACGACCGGGCTGGAGAAGCATAAGCTCCATCCCCTCCTTTGCCCGTGGAGAGGGGCACGGTCGCAGGAGGCAATGCGGACTCAAGCAGCACTACCTCGCTCTCCCTTCTTCTCTTCACCGCAGATGACAACCTGGTTACACAGCAAGCAAAGAGAGTCAGAAACGAGCATTAGCAGCAGGAATAGGGCGAGGCAGGGCACTTACTGGTCTAAAGCAACGTATTCCACCTTCCGCTTGGTGATCTTGAAGCCGGGGAGCGTCGTGACCCGGGGCGCGGGCGCACCTGCTCCAGAAACTGAAGCAGGAGCGACAGTTGAACCGGAAGCGGCTCCAGCCGGCACCGGAGCAGCAGCAAAATCTCGGAGGACGAGCACCGACCTGCTCCTCGTCGGGATCACGGGCAGCTCCTCCTTCTCATCGGAAATGTTGGCCTTGTCATCGTCAGGGAAGGCGCGGAGGATGTCAGCCTTACTCAAGGGGGAGGTCTCCCCCGTCCCTTCGGGGGTCACCTCCGAGTCTTCCTCCTCCTCTTCTTCCTCATGGAACTCACAAGAAGACAGCTCCACCGATGCCAGTGCCGCTGGGCCCTCGGTGAGCACCGGCGGCACCAGTCCCCGCACATCGAAGGTCGGCTTGGAGGCCACAATCAGTGCACTATCCTTGTGGCGGAACAAGGGAGTGAAGACATTTGGAGGATACTCCTAATCGTCCCCGACCAGCAGGCGGAGAGCTGTGGTCAGCTCCTCGCCTTACAAGGCCTCCGAGCTCAGGCTAACCTTGTCCTCTTCAACCCCTGTAATCACTCAGAAGCATGGCGCCTGTAATCCTCACGCCTTCGCATTGATGGGCTTGGCGCTCATCATGACCGATTTTCCCCTGAGGTTGTCGGCCTTCTTCCTAGTGTTTGAGATCGAGTTGGCCTTGTCGGCCGCGATGAAATTAGCGCACCCGGAGATATGGCCCTCGCTGGCGAAGGAAGAAGAAGTGGCGCAGCAGGGCCACGGACGGCATCATGCCCAGATACGCCTCACAATAGTAGGCGAAGATGGACAAGAGGAGGACGGAATTGGGATGGAGATGCAGCGCCTGCAGCCCGTAGTGGTCGAGGACCTCATAGAAGAAGTCAGGGAAGGAAGGAACCAACCCGGCGGCGATACTGCTCGTGAATAAGGGGAAGAACGCGCTCCCCTCGGGCTCCCACACGTCAGAGGCAACCCGGAGCTCCATCTTCCCCCTTTCATTACTCTCCCCTTCCGTCAGCGAGCGCATGGCGGCGAGATTTTTCTCCGAGACGTTCGGCAAGTCGAGGGAAGGCTCGAACCAAGCCTTCGCCGCATACGACACCGGCAACGAGGCGGGCTTGACCCTCCGGGGCGCCATGGGTGGCCGATGCAGGAAATGACGAGAGCGGATCTGAAGATTTCGGAAGCGGGGAGCAAGAAAGGGGATCTGAGCAAGGCGAAAGAAAACGGTGAAGGAGAACGTTGTCTACGCTAGCGTTTTGATAGTCGGGAAGTTGCCGAGGCAGCATGGGGAAGCGCAGACGCCCACGTCCAATCAATCGCCATGCATAGACCGAGGCTGCAGGCTATTGGGGCCCACGGCGCTCCGCACTTGACCCTTGGCTTCACCTTGAAGCCAAGCCCTAGCGCGCCTTGGGCCCGGGGGCTACTGTCGACGTTCTGAGAATGGGGGTCCCCAGACTTGCTTGCCTGCGGCCCACGGTGTGGCTTGGCTAGCAGGCTTGTATGACCCATCTTCATCAACAAGGAATCAAGACCCTCACGAGGGGTCAAGCCTCGCAAGGCGGACGACAGATGACCTCCTCAGGAGCAGCCTCATCAGGATGACTCATGAGGGGCGGAGCTTTCAAGGTTGGGCAAACCTCATGAGGTTTCCGTGACGTAAGCCATGATGATCGAGACCAGGCGGGCGCCAGCATACGCACCGTCCTTGTTTCCCCTTTTTTGATAAGGGGGCAAGCGCAGGCGTGGAGTACCGAGGCATCAAGCAAAGGTTTCCATATTGGTGCAACGAGACCAAGACCAGAAGGATGACAGGACGAAGGTCACCATGGATCCCAGGAAGGCGTCATCACCAGAACCTTTGGTAGGCGAAGACCACCTTTTGTCAGGATAGCTTGTAGTAGCTGTCCCCTTTCAAATTGGCTGTTGTTGGCTCCCTTCGCGCTCAATATTTGGGGAGAGGACCAGGGCCTCTATAAATAGGACTAGCCACCACCATTGGCAGGAAGGAGGGAGAAAAGAGGAGAAGATCCAAGGTCACCCCCAGCCATACAAGTGCACCAAGTACAAGAACACCTCAACCTGAGGAGGCTGTTCTTCCCCTTGTACTGTTCATCCTCAGCCCAAGAGGCAATCCACCACCACCACACTGGAGTAGGGTATTACACCACAACGGTGGCCTGAACCAGTATAAATCTCGTGTTCTTTGTGTTGCGAGTTCATCAAGTTAGTTCGTGAGATCTAGGCTAATTTAGGACACGGATCGATAGGGGGTGGGGAGATCTTCGCGCGCACCCCAGGGTTCGAACCTTAAGGGTTTTGCCGGAACTCGTGATCCGACAGCACCGGTGCTGGTCTGCTGCTCGTCGCACCCACCGGATAGCACCTCAAGTGTGTAATCCTGATGCACTTTCCTAGGGAGATGTCCACCAACAACACTTCTGAGTACGAGGGGTTTCTTGCCGGCCTCAGGATCGTGGTGGACCTCGGGGTCGAGAAGCTCATCGTCAAAGGTGATTCACAGCTTGTTGTCAGACAAGTTAGCAAAGATTATCAAAGCCCGTTGATGGAGGCCTACATAGATGAGGTGTGGAAGCTGGAGGAGCAATTTGATCGTATACAAGCAGAGCACGTTCCCCGAGCGGAGAACGACATCGCCGATTACCTGTCAAAGCGCGCTGCATTCAAGCTACCTGTGGAACCAGGTACTTTTTTGGTTCGGTTAACTCAACCATCCGCCAAACCATCAACAGAGCAAAACAAACAGAGGAAATCTGGCCCCGGCAAGTACTTTCTAGCTGAGCCCCCAGGGGCCGTCGGCGAGGGTGCTGCCGCGGATTCTGTGCCTGCTGTAACACCCACAATGCGGCTATATTTCCCATGTGTCGAGGCATGACTTAGAGGCATAGCCGCATGGTAGGCATGTCGAAAGAGGGTTAATTTTACACATCCCATGTACTGAATAAGAACGGGAAAAAGAGTTGGCTTACAATTGCCACTTCACACAATACATAAATATATCATACATCATCCAAAATACAATAAAGGTCCGAATATGGAACCAAAATAAAGAAAGACAACCCCAAATGCTAGATCCCCGAAAGCCCCAACTGGGCTCCTCTACTGATCATCCGGAAAAGAAACATAGTAACGGCCCGAATCCTCGTCGAACTCCCACTTGAGTTCGGTAGCGTCACCTGCACTGGCATCATCGGCACCTGCATCTATTTGGAAGTATCTGTGAGTCACAGGGACTCAACAATCTCACACCCACGACATCAAGACTATTTAAGCTTAAGGCTAGGAAAGGGTAGTGAGGTGGAGCTGCAACAAGCACTAGCATATATGGTGGCTAACATACGCAAAAGAGAGCGAGAAGAGAAGCAAAGCACGGTCGAGAAGTTAATAGTGATCCTGAAGCTACTTACGTTCAAGCATAACACGAGACTGTGTTCTCTTCTCGGACTCCGCCGAAAAGAGACCATCACGGCTACACACGCGGATAATTCATTTTAATTAAGTTAAGTGTCAAGTTTTCTACAACCGGATATTAAACTATTCCCGTCTACCCATAATTGCGGGCACGGCTTTCGAAAGTTCAAAACCCTGCATGGGTGTCCCAATTTATCCCATCACAAGCTCTCATGGTCAATGAAGGATATTCCTTCTTGTGGGAAGACCCGATCAGTCTCGAAATCCCGGTTACAAGACATTTCGACAATGGTAAAACAAGACCAGCAAAGCCAACCGATGTGCCAACAATCCCGATAGGAGTCGCATGTATCTTGTTCTGAGGGCAACACCGGATGATACAGGCTACGAGTAAAACCAACCCTCGAGTTTCCCTGATGTGGCCCCGTCGGCGGCTCGGTTCGGACCAACACTCAGAGGAGCATTGGCCCCGGGGGGCTTTAAAATAAAGAGGACCCTTGAGTCAGCAGAACCCAAGGGAAGGTATATGGTGGTAGGTAGGAAAATGGTAAAACCAAGGTTGGGGCTTGCTGGAGGAGTTTTATCCAAAGCGAGCTGTCAAGGGGTTCCCATAACCCCCAACCGCGTAAGGAACGCAACACCGAGGAACATAACACCGGTATGGCGGAAACTAGGACGGCAAGAGTGGAACAAAACACCAGGCATAAGGCCGAGCCTTCCACCCTTTACCAAGTATATAGATGCATTAAAGTAAAAAAGATACAATAATGATATCCCAACAATATCCATGTTCCAACATGGAACAAACTGCAACTTCACCTGCAAGTAGCAACGCTATAAGAGGGGCTCAGCAAAGCGGTAACATAGCCAAACAACAGTTTGCTAGGAAAGGTGAGTTAGAGGCTTGACATGGCAATATGGGAGGCATGATATAGCAAGTGGTAGGTATCGCAGCATGCCAATAGAGCGAATAACTAGCTAGCAAAGATAGAAGTGATTTCGATGGTATGGTCATCTTGTCTGCAAAGTTCTCAGAGTTGACGAAAGCTTGATCCTCGTTAGCGAACTCAACAGGCTCCTCGATCACGTACTCGTCTCCTGGCTCTACCCAAAGCAAGAACACAAGAAAAAGGACCAACAATCAATCACGGTGCAATGCACAAACAACAAGATGGAAAACATGGCATGACATGCGGGACATGATATGCAATGCATATCCGTGCTTCGGAAGGGAAAGATTGAACCAGGCATCAACTTGTCAAAACCAAGTGTGTTTCTGGAAAGATGAGATGATTTCGGTCGAAATCGATATAAAGATCACCGGAATCGGATGCACAGTTTGCAAATGTCAAGCAAAACAAGAATGGCACAATTCTGCGATTAATAGCACGATGCCATCTAGAATGCAACAAGAAACTACGATACTGCACTCCAACATAGCAACAAAGCACATGGTAGTGATCTACTCAGGATACTTGACAAGACATGAACACTGAGCTACGGCTAAAACACACAAGAGCAGTGTTGGGGATATTACTACTGGAGGTAAACCGGCCTTATGTAGCTGGGTTGACTCCTTGAAGATTAGAAGCCCATAGAGATGCAAGGATGATGGCGCTTCATGGAGGCCCAAGGCCCGAAGGTGGGTTAAAGCCTATAAATGTAAACCGGCTTAGTCATGTAATTTTATTGTAACATAGGAAGGATAGAGACCGAACTAGATACGTTTATGATCCAGCTTTGGGACTCTGTAAACCGGCGGGCGTCAACCTATGTATATAAAGGGACGACCCGGCAGCGGTTTAGGGACAGACAACAACTCGAGAGCCAGACAAAGCGGATTCGCTCCCTGGCCTTCGAAACCCTAGAAATACCAATCACAACTAGACGTAGGCTTTTACCTTCCTCAAAGGGGCCGAACTAGTATAAAATTCCCCGTGTCCCCTTGTCCGGTTTAACCCCTTAAAGCTAACCCGTAGCGATGGCTCTACGACTAAGTCCTTTCACAAGGACATCTGCCGTGACAAACCCACGACAAGCAGGTTCAAACAAGCATGGAAAAAGTGCAAAAAGATATCAGCTTCACAGATTTAGTGAAAATGCTAACATGCCAGGAATAACATCAGGAAGCCATGTTTAGAGCAAGCAAAGAACATGCTACAGGAACATATCATAGAAAACAAAGGCATGGCATGTATCTACTAAATGCATAGAACGAAAGTCCCTTACTGATCATGAGCCAAAAAGGCACAGAAAATATGGTGGCACCCATGTAAACATAGCAAGTTTTATTAACAGATTCAGACTTTGCAGAAAACAGAGCATGGCATAAACAAAATTATGAAGGCATATTTGCGAGATAAAATAACTCATCACAAAGCCTTGCATGACAAAAAAAGCATAGCATCAGCAGGAAGACATATTCATGAAGCTAACCAAGGCAAGAGCAAGTTCATAGCATCCATTGATCAACTACAACAACCATGGAAAAATTGATTAACATGTAAACAATCTGCTAGGAACATTTTATAGGAAAAGTAGAGCAAGATTAAGACATGCTAGGGCACTCCATAATTGCAAACAGGGGCATGAATGGATAGAGTATAACCATATGTCTGAATCATCCTTACTGAAGCAACTCAAAACAAGCATAGATCTGATTGTAGCATCGTATACATGGCATCAAAATAACAACAGGAAAAGGACTTACTAAAAGTTCTAAGTCCCTGAAATCAGCAATATCACGAAGGCTACTTTGCATGCTTGTGCTAGTCACCACATTGATCACAAAAATACATGGCAAGCACCCCTATAAAGATAGCATGGCACAGATCAAAACACATGTAGAGCTCATCCCATATGATGCATACAACAAATGTGACAAAAATGCCAAAACCTCATACTCTGTTAAGTAACAACACCTAACAATTTATAGCACTCTTGCATCAACGATTTGGGCATCAAGATAGACTCAAACAAGCATGTCACAGTGGAATGAAATGAAGCGCATCTCATGACGAACATTTTGATATATCGTGCGCATGAAACGGGGCTACAGTCACAGAGTTATGACATGATGAACAGAGCCATAAAACATGAGGAATTCAAACTCTCAAAAAACAGGGTTGAGCACGAAATCTAAGGTTCACCTGGATCTTCCCCGGAGATGCGGCTCGCCGGAGACAATGCGAGAGGCAGCCGGAGTTGCGTCAGAGGAAGCGGATCTGGGACTCCGGACGGCGGGCGGCGGAGCCGGTGTGGAGGCGCGGGCGGCGATCGCGGGCCGGCGGCGGGGATGACATTGGGCGGCGGCGAGGTCGGTAGGCGGCGGCGCGGCGAGGTCGGCGGGGCGCGTCGGCAAGGTCGCGGTGGAGCGCGGCGCGGCAGGGAGGCGCTCGGGTGGCGGCGGTGCGCGGGCCGGGAGGGCCCCGCGCGGGCCTATTGTGCCGACGGCAATGGACGCTTTGGTGTGCCACGTGGCGGCCTTCAATTGGTGCGGGTGCGGCGGTGATTTTCGTCCCGTGGGATCCAGACGTGTCCGCGGTGGAGAGGGGCTAGGCTAGGGTTTCATCTCCATGAATTTTTGGGGAGGGGCACATATTTATAGGTAGGAGGAGGTAGGAGTGTCCAAATGGAGTGTAGTTTTCGACCACGCGATCGTGATCCGATGGCGGAGGACATGGAAGAGGTTTGGATGGGTTATTGGGCCGTTTTGGAGGGATGTTCAGCTGCAACACACACGAGGCCTTTACGGTTCCCCGGTTAATCGTTGGAGCATCAAACGGACTCCATATGACACGAAATTTGACAGGCGGTCTATCGGTGGTGTACCAAGGACACTTGGAAAATCTCGGTCCATTCGGAGAACGTTTAACACCCGCTCAAGAAAAGAGGCAACATGGGTGCGCCAGTGCACGTAGGAGTGTCAGATCGCGAAATGGACAACGGGGAAAATGCTCGGATGAATGACACGAACACGTATGCAAAAAGAGATGCACATGATGAATGATATGAAATGCATGACATGAACTAAATGCAAAATGAAGAGAAAAGCCCAATCACGAAGGGAATCTCATAACTTAAAGCCGAAAATGGCAGAGTCGGAGTTACAAATATGGCAAGTTACATCCATGGTGTTACAACACTCCACCACTAGGAAAGGATCTCGTCCCGAGATCTAGGACTGAAAGAACTCCGCATATTCGGAACGGAGGTGATCCTCGCGTTCCCAGGTGGCTTCTCGGTCGGAATGATGTGACCACTTCACTTTTAGGAATTTGATAGACTTCTTGCGAGACTTGCGCTCGGTTTCTTCAAGAATAGCAACGGGATGCTCATGATAAGACAGGTCTTCTTGGTGATCAATCTCTTCGAAGTTGATGGTGTGCTCAGGAGTCTTAAAGCACTTGCGAAGCTGTGACATGTGAAACACGTCGTGCACATTTGCGAAGTTGGACGGAAGCTCAAGTTGATAGGTGCTACCTCTTGAGCACTGCGTTGGTTTTCCCATGCAGAGGAAGGGGTGATGCAGCAAAGCAGCGTAAGTATTTCCATTAGTTTTTGTGAAACAAGGTATCAATCCAGTAGGAGGCTACGCGCGAGTCCCTCGTACCTGAACAAAAAAATAAGTCCTCGCAACCAACGCGATAAGGTGTTGTCAATCGCTTCACGGTCACTTACGAGAGTGATATCTGATAGATATGATAAGATAACATTTTTGGTATTTTTGTGGTAAAGATGCAAAGTAAAATAAAAGCAAAGGAAGTAACTAAGTATTGGAAGATTAATATGATTAAGATAGACCCTGGGCCATAGGTTTCACTAGTGGCTTCTCTCAAGAGCATAAGTATTTTATGGTGGGTGAATGAATTACTGTTGAGCAATTGACAGAATTGAGCATAGTTATGAGAATATCTAGGTATGATGGTGTATATAGGCATCACGTCCAAGACAAGTAGACCGACTCCTGCCTGCATCTACTACTATTACTCCACTCATCGACCGCTATCCAGCATGCATCTAGAGTATTAAGTTCATGAAAACAGAGTAACGCCTTAAGCAAGATGACATGATGTAGAGGGATAAATTCATGCAATATGATAAAAAAAACCATTTTGTTATCCTTGATGGAAACAATATAATACATGCCTTGCTGCCCCTACTGTCACTGGGAAAGGACACCGCAAGATTGAACCCAAAGCTAAGCACTTCTCCCATTGCAAGAAAGATCAATCTAGTAGGCCAAACCAAACTGATAATTCGAAGAGACTTGCAAAGATAACCAATCATACATAAAAGAATTTCAGACAAGATTCAAATATTGTTCATAGATAATCTTGATCATAAACCCACAATTCATCGGTCTCAACAAACACACCGCAAAAAGAAGATTACATCGAATAGATCTCCACAAGAGAGGGGGAGAACATTGTATTGAGATCCAAAAAGAGAGAAGAATCCATCTAGTTAATAACTATGGACCCGAAGGTCTGAGGTAAACTACTCACACTTCATCGGAGAGGCTATGGTGTTGATGTAGAAGCCCTCCGTGATGGATGCCCCCTCCGGCGGAGCTCCGGAATAGGCCCCAAGATGGGGTCTCGTGGATACAAAAAGTTACGGCGGTGGAATTAGGGTTTTGGCTTCGTATCTGATCGTTTGGGGGTACGTAGGTATATATAGTAGGAAGGAGTACGTCGGTCGAGCAACAGGGGCCCACGAGGGA
Source organism: Triticum aestivum (assembly GCF_018294505.1). Lineage (NCBI taxonomy): Eukaryota > Viridiplantae > Streptophyta > Magnoliopsida > Poales > Poaceae > Triticum > Triticum aestivum. Next base: position 350,983,133 of record NC_057803.1, read on the forward strand.
GGAGGGCGCGCCTGGGGGGGGGGGGGTAGGCGCGCCCCCTACCTCGTGGCCTCCTCCTTTATTTCTTGACGTAGGGTCCAAGTCTCCTGGATCATGTTCGGTGAGAAAATCACGTTCCCGAAGGTTTCATTCCGTTTGGACTCCATTTGATATTCCTTTTCTTTGAAACCCTAAAATAGGCAAAAAACAGCAATTCTGGGTTGGGCCTCTAGTTAATAGGTTAGTCCCAAAAATAATATAAAAGTGGATAATAAAGCCCAATAATGTCCAAAACAGTAGATAATATAGCATGGAGCAATAAAAAATTATAGATACATTGGAGACGTATCAAGCATCCCCAAGCTTAATTCCTGCTTGTCTTCGAGTAGGTAAATGATAAAAAAGATAACTTTTGATGTGGAGTGCCACTTGGCATAATTTTAATGTAATTCTTCTTAATTGTGGTATGAATATTCAGATCCAAAAGATTCAAGATAAAAGTTTAATATTGACATAAAAATAATAATACTTCAAGCATACTAACAAAGCAATCATTTCTTCTCAAAATATCATGGCCAAAGAAAGTTATCCCTAAAAGATCATATAGTCTCGCTATGCTCTATCTTCACCACACAAAGTATTTAAATCATGCACAACCCCGATGACAAGCCAAGCAATTGTTTCATATTTTTGACATTCTCAATTTTTTTTAATTTTCACGCAATACATGAGCATGAGCGATGGATATAGCACTATATGTGGAATAGAATGGTGGTTGTGGAGAAGACAAAAAAGGGAGAAGATAGTCTCACGTCAACTAGGCGTATCAACGGGCTATGGAGATGCCCATCAATAGATATCAATGTGAGTGAGTAGGGATTGCCATGCAACGGATGCACTAGAGCTATAAGTATATGAAAGCTCAACAAAAGAAACTAATTGGGTGTGCATCCAACTTGCTTGCTCATGAATACCTAGGGCATTTTGAGGAAGCCCGTCATTGGAATATACAAGCCAAGTTCTATAATGAAAAATTCCCACTAGTATATGAAAGTGACGAAAATGAGAGACTGTCTATCATGAATATCATAGTGCTACTTTGAAGCACAAGTGTGGTAAAACGATAGTAACATTGTCCCTTCTCTCTTTTTCTCTCATTTTTTTATTTGGGCCTTTTATATTTTTTATGGCCTCTTTTCTTTCCCCGTTTTTTTATTTTTTGTCCGGAGTCTCATCCCGACTTGTGGGGAATCATAGTCTCCATCATCCTTTCCTCACTGGGACAATGTTCTAATAATGATGATCATCACACATTTATTTTCTTACAACTCAACAATTACAGCTCGATACTTAGAACAAAATATGACTCTATATGAATGCCTCCGGCGGTGTACCTGGATATGCAATGAATCAAGAGTGACATGTATGAAAGAATCACAAATGGTGGCTTTGCCAAAAATACGATGTCAACTACATGATCATGCTAAGCAATATGACAATGATGGAGTGTGTCATAATAAACGGAACGGTGGAAAGTTGCATGGCAATATATCTCGGAATGGCTATGGAAATGCAATAATAGGTAGGTATGGTGGCTGTTTTGAGGAAGGTATATGGTGGGTGTATGATACCGGTGAAAGGTGTGCAGTATTAGAGAGGCTAGCAATGGTGGAAGGAAGAAAAGTGTGTATAATCCATGGACTCAACATTAGTCATAAAGAACTCATATACTATTGCAAAAATCTACAAGTTATCAAAGCAAAGTATTACGCTCATGCTCCTAGGGGGATAGATTGGTAGGAAAAGACCATCGCTCGTCCCCGACCGACACTCATAAGGAAGACAATCAAAAAATAAATCATGCTCCGACTTCATCACGTAACGGTTCACCATACGTGCATGCTACGGGAATCACAAACTTTACCACAAGTATTTCTCAAATTCAAAACTACTCAACTAGCACAACTTTAATATCACCATCTTCATATCTCAAAACAATTATCAAGCATCAAACTTCTCATAGCATTCCACACACTCATAAGAAAGTTTTTACTATTCTTGAATACCAAGCATATTAGGATTATTTAAGAAAATTACCGTGATATTTAAGACTATGAAAATAATCTAAGTGAAGCATGAGAGATCAATAGTTTCTATAAAACAATTCCACCACTGTGCTCTAAAAGATATAAGTGAAGTACTAGAGCAGAACTATATAACTCAAATGATATAAGCGAAGCACATAGAGTATTCTAACAAATTCCAAATCATGTATGGCTCTCTCAAAAGGTGTGTACAACAAGGATGATTGTGGTAGACTAACAAATAAAGACTCAAATAATACAAGATGTTCCAACTAAAACACAAATAATGTGGTGAATAAAAATATAGCTCCAAGTAAAGTTACCGATAGAAGTAGACGAAAGAGGGGATGCCTTCTGGGGCATCCCCAAGCTTTGTCTTTTAGTTGTCCTTAGGTTATATTGGGGGTGCCATGGGCATCCCCAAGATTAGGCTCTTGTCACTCCTTGTTCCATAAACCATTAGATCTTTACCCAAAACTTGAAAACTTCACAACACAAAACATAAAGTAGAAAATCTCATGAGCTCCGTTAGCGAAAGAAAACAAAATCCCACTTCAAGGTACTGTAACGAACTCATTATTTATTTATATTGGTGTTAAAACTACTATATTACAACTTCTCTATGGTTTATAAACTATTTTACAAGCCATAGATTCATCAAAATAAGCAAACAACACACGAAAAACAGAATCTGTTAAAAACAGAACAGTCTGTAGTAATCTGTAGCTAGCGCAAGATCTGGAACCCCAAAAATTCTAAAATAAATTCCTGGACGTGAGTAATTTATCTATTAATCATCTGAAAAAAATAATTAACTAAATATCACTTTCCAAATAAAATTTACAGCAGTTCTCATGAGCGCTAAAGTTTCTGTTTTTTACAGCAAGATTAACAAGACTTTCCCCAAGTCTTCCCAATGGTTCTACTTGGCACAAACACTAATTAAACACAAAAACCACAACCAAAAAAGAGTCTAGGTAAATTATTTATTACTAAACAGGAGCAAAAAGAAAGGAATAAAAATAAAATTGGGTTGCCTCCCAACAAGCGCTATCGTTTAACGCCCCTAGCTAGGCATAAAAAGGAAGGATAGATCTAGGTAGTGCCTTCTTTGGTAGGCAATCCATAAGTGGCTCTCATAATAGATTCATAAGGTAATTTAATATTCTTTCTACGAAAGTGTTCCATGCCTTTCCTTAACAGAAATTGGAATCTAATATTTCCTTCCTTCATATCAATAATTGCACCAATCGTTCTATGGAAAGGTCTACCACGAATAATAGGACATGAAGGATTGCGATCTATGTCAAGAACAATAAAATGTACGGGCACATAATTCCTATTTGCAACAATAAGAACATCATTAATTCTTCCCATAGTTTTCTTAATAGTGGAATCCGCAAGGTGCAAGTTTAGACAGCAATCATCAAAATCACGGAAACCTAACAAATCACACAAAGTCTTTGGAATCGTGGAAACACTAGCAGCCAAATCACATAAAAGCATAGAACTCATGATCTTTAATCTTAATTTTAATAGTTGGTTCCCACTCTCATAAAGTTTTCTAGGGATAGAAACTTCCAACTAAAGTTTTTCTTCATAAGATTGCATCAAGGCATCAACAATATGTTTAGTAAACGCTTTATTTTGACTATAAGCATGTGGAGAATTTAGCACGGATTGCAACAAGGAAATACAATCAATCAAAGAGCAATTTTCATAATTAAATTCCTTGAAATCCAAAATAGTGGGTTTGGCAACATCTAGGGTTTTAATTTCTTCAATCCAACTTTTATCAAATTTAGCATCAAGATCTAAAAACTCTGAATTTTTGGAATGCCTTCTAGGTAAAGGTGGATCATATTCAGTCCCATAATTATCAAGATTCATATTGCAAAACAAAGATTTAATAGGGGAGACATCAATAACTTCTAGATCTTCATCTTTCTTTTCATTGGAACTAGAATATCACGCTTTTATAAAGGCATCTTTCTTAGCACGCATCCTAGCGGTTCTTTCTTTGCACTCATCAATAGAAATTCTCATGGATTTGAGAGACTCATTGATATCATGCTTAGGTGGAATAGATCTAAGTTTCAGAGAATCAACATGAAGAGAAAGTCTATCAACGTTCCTAGCCAACTCATCAATCTTAAGCAATTTTTCTTCAATCAAAGCATTGAAATTGTTTTGCAAAGTAATAAATTCTTTAATATTAGATTCAAAATCAGAGGGCATCTTATTATAATTTCCATAAGAACTGCTGTAGGAATTACCATAATTATTAGAGGGATTACTAGGATAAGGCCTAGGATTAAAATTTCCCCTATATGCGTTGTTACCAAAATTGGTCCTACCAACAAAATTCACATCCATAGATTCATTATTATTCTCAATTAAAGTAGACAAGGCCATATCATTAGGATCAGAAGAAACACTTTTACTAGCAAATAATTTCATAAGGTCATCCATCTTTCCACTCAAAACATTAATTTCTTCTATCGCATGCACCTTTTTATTAGTAGATCTTTCAGTATGCCATTGAGAATAATTAACCATAATATTATCTAGGAGTTTAGTAGCTTCTCCTAAAGTGATTTCCATAAAAGTACCTCCCGCGGCCGAATCTAAAAGATTTCTAGAAGCACAATTAAATCCGGCATACAAATTTTGTATAATCATCCACAAATTCAAACCATGAGCAGGGCAATTACGTATCATGAATTTCATCCTCTCCCAAGCTTGTGCAACATGTTCATGATAAAGTTGCTTAAAATTCATAATATCGTTTCTAAGGGAGATGATCTTAGCGGGAGGAAAATACTTAGAGATAAAAGCATCTTTGCACTTGTTCCAAGAATCAATACTATTTTTAGGCAAAGACGAAAACCAAGCTTTAGCACGATCTCTAAGCGAAAAAGGAAATGGCTTCAATTTAACAATATCATTATCCACACCATTCTTCTTTTGCATATCACACAAATCAACGAAGCTATTTAGATGGGTACGACATCTTCACTAGGAAGGCCAGAAAACGGATCTTTCATGACAAGATTCAGCAAGGCAACATTAATTTCACAAGATTCAGCATCGGTAGGAGGAGCAATCGGAGTGCTAATAAAATCATTGTTGTTGGTATTGGTAAAGTCACACAATTTAGTGTTATCCTGAGCCATCATGACAAGCAAGCAAACCAACACACAAGCAAGCAAGAAATGGGCAAAAAGAGGCAAATAGAGAAAGAGAGGGAGGACAGAGAGAGAGGGCGAATAAAATGGCAAGGGTGAATTGGGGGGAGAGGAAAACGAGAGGCAAATGGAAAATAATGTAATGCGGGAGATAAGGGTTGTGATGGGTACTTTGTATGTTGACTTTTGCTAGACTCTGTGGCAACGACGCCAGAAATCCTTCTTGCTACCTCTTGAGCACTGCATTGGTTTTCCCTTGAAGAGGAAAGGGTGATGCAGCAAAGTAGCATAAGTATTTCCCTCAGTTTTTGAGAACCAAGGTATCAATCTAGTAGGAGGCTATGCGCGAGTCCCTCGTACCTGCACAAAACAAATAATTCCTCGCAACCAATGCGATAAGGGGTTGTCAATCCCTTCATGGTCACTTACGAGAGTGAGATCTGATAGATATGATAAGATAATATTTTTTGGTATTTTTGTGGTAAAGATGCAAAGTAAAATAAAAGAAAAGGAAGTAACTAAGTATTGCAATATTAATATGATGAAGATAGACTCGGGGCCATACGTTTCACTAGTGGCTTCTCTCGAGAGCATAACTATTTTACGGTGGGTGAACGAATTACTATTGAGCAATTGACAGAATTGAGCATAGTTATGAGAATATCTAGGTACGATCATGTATATAGGCATCACGTCCAAGACAAGTAGACCGAGTCCTGCCTGCATCTACTACTATTACTCCACTCATCGACCGCTATCCAGCATGCATATAGACTATTAAGTTCATGAAAACAGAGTAACGCCTTAAGCTTGAACGATATGTGCCTTGCTGCCCCTACTGTCACAGGGAAAGGACACTTCAAGATTGAACGCAAAGCTAAGCACTTCTCCCATTATAAGAAAGATCAAGCTAGTAGGCCAAACCAAAGTAATAATTCGAAGAGACTTGCAAAGATAACCAATCATACATAAAAGAATTCAGGGAAGATTCAAATATTGTTCATAGATAATCTTGATCATAAACCCACAATTCATCGGTCTCAACAAACACACCGCAAAAAGAAGATTACATCCAATAGATCTCCACAAGAGAGGGGGAGAACATTGTATTGAGATCCAAAAATAGAGAAGAAGCCATCTAACTAATAACTATAGACCCGAAGGTCTGAGGTAAACTACTCACACTTCATCCGAGAAGCCATGGTGTTGATGTAGAAGCCCTCCGTGATGGATGCCCCCTCCGGCGGAGCTCCGGAACAGGACCCAAGATGGGATCTTGTGGATACAGAAAGTTACGGCGGTGGAATTAGGGTTTTGGATCCGTCTCTGATCGTTTGGGGGTACGTAGGTATATATAGGAGGAAGGAGTACGTCGGTGGAGCAATAGGGGGCCCACAAGGGTGGAGGGCGCGCCTGGGGGATTAGGCGTGCCCCCTACCTCATTTCCTCCTCCTTTATTTCTTGAGGTAGGGTCCAAGTCTCCTGGATCATGTTCGGTGAGAAAATCACGTTCCCGAAGGTTTCATTCTATTTCGACTCCGTTTGATATTCCTTTTCTTCGAAACGCTAAAATAGGCAAAAAAAAACAGCAATTTTGGGCTGGGCCTCCGGTTAATAGGTTAGTCCCAAAAATAATATAAAAGTGGATAATAAAGCCCAATAATGTCCAAAACAGTATATAATATAGCATGGAGCAATCAAAAATTATAGATACGTTGGAGACGAATCAATAGGCGAGATCGCCTCTTTTGCCAATGATCTTGAAAGGACCCTCGTATCTAGGGGCAAGCTTCCCTTTGATACCGAAGCGACAAGTACCTTTCATTGGAGAGACGCGGAGGTAGACATGGTCTCCGATCTCAAAAGCCAAGTCATGATGCTTGCTATCATAGTAACTCTTCTAGCGTGATTGTGCGACTTTGAGATTTTCATGGATGACTTTGCACATTTCTTCAGCCTCTGTGATTAAGTCATTGCCAAGAAGTTAGCGTTCACCAGTCTCTGACAAATTAAGAGGAGTGTGACACTTTCTGCCATAGAGAATCTCGAATGGGGACTTGCCCGAGATCGCTTGGAAGCTGTTGTTGTAGGAGAACTCAGCATATGGAAGACAACCTTACCACTTCATACCGAAAGAAATGACACAAGACCTGAGCATATCTTCAAGAATTTGATTGACTCGCTCGACTTGTCCACTAGTTTGAGGATGGAAGGTTGTCCTAAACCGAATGTTGGTGCCCATGGCCTTCTGAAAGGAGTCCCAGAACTTAGAAGTAAATATGCTTCCACGATCTGAAGATATCAACTATGGAATGCCGTGCAAGGAGACAATCCTGGAGGTGTATAGCTCTGTTGGCTGAGCTGTTGTGATAGATTCCTTGATTGGAAGGAAATGAGCCACTTTAGTAAGCTTGTCGATGACAACGAAGATAGCATCATTTCCACGTTTGGACTTGGGAAATCCAGTTACGAAGTCCGTTTCAATATGGTCAAACTTCCATTCTGGAATGGCAAGAGGTTGGAGGAGACCAGCTGGCCGTTGGTGTTCTGCTTTCACTCTTCTGCAGACATCACATTTGTTCGCGAACTGAGTAATTTCTCACTTCATTCGAGTCCACCAATACGACTGCTTGAGGTCATGGTACATCTTTGTACTTCCAGGATGAATGGATAGAAGGGAATTGTGAGCCTCGTTCATAATGATTTTCCTTAGATTGCCTTTAGGAACCACAATTCGATCCTCAAAGAAAAGAGTATCTTTGTCATCAATTCGTTAGCACTTGTATTTGGGTTGGCTCTTGGCAATCCCATTTTCACCTTCTTCACCATGGCATCAAGAAGTTGTGCCTCACGAATCTGAACTTCCAAGGTAGGAGAGAGACTTGAATGTTGGCAAGAAAGCCTTGAGGAACAACTTGGAGATTAAGTTTGCGGAAAGATTCACAAAGGTCTAGTTGGAAGGGCTTGAGAATTAAGTTGTTGTAGTAAGCCTTCTTGCTCAAAGCATCTGCAATGACATTGGCCTTGCCTTGAGTATCTTCAATACTCGAATTGTATTCTTGAATCATTTCGACCCAACGAGTATGTCTGAGGTTGAGGTTGGGCTGAGTGAAGATGTACTTGAGGCTCTTATGATCAGTGAAGATATCCACTTTCCTTCCCAGCAAGAGATGTCTCCACGTTAATAGAGCATGGACAACTGCCGCCAATTCAAGGTCATGAGTGGGGTAGTTCCTCGTTGGTCTTCAACTGGCGAGAGGTATAGGCCACAACTTTCTTCTCTTGCATTAACATAGCACCGAGACCTTGCAGGGAGGGATCACACAGAACTTCGAATGGTATAGATTCATCAGGAGGAGTCAAAACAGGAGCTATGACTAACTTCTCTTTCAGGGTGTTAAAAGCAATGTCACATTCAGGCCTCCATACATACTTAACATGCTTCTGGAGGAGGTTGGAAAGAGGCTTTGCAATCTTAGAGAAATTCTCAATGAATCTTTGACAATAGCTTGCAAGCCCAAGGAAACTACGGAGCTGCTTGACATTCTGAGGCGGTTCCCAATTCACAATTGCAGACACCTTCTCAGGATTAACAGCGCTGCCCTTGGCGGAGATGATATGGCCAAGGTAGAGAACCTCATCAAGCCAGAACTCACACTTTGAAAACTTCGCATAGAATTGATGCTCTCTGAGTTTGTCGAGTACCAATCTGAAATGCTTGGCATGATCCTCCTTGTTCTTGGAAAAGACCAAAATATCATCGAGATACACCAAGACGAAATCATTTGCGTAAGGGTTGAAGGTGAAGTTCATCATGAGAGAGAACGTTGGAGGAGGATTGACAAGGCCGAAAGAAATGACAGTATATTCATAAGAACCATAGCTTGTTCTAAATGTTGTCTTGGGGATATCTTGTTCACGAATGAGAATCTGATGATGACACATACGGAGGTCAAGCTTGGAGAAAACTTGGGCACCCTTAGGTTGCTCGAATAGCTAATTGATGTTGGGAAGCGGGAACCATAGCTCCCGGGAGTAGGATTCCCCTTTTCCTAGTAGAACTAGGAGCCCTTTGAAGTAGTAGGAGTAGGAGGGAAGGAAAGGGAAGGGAAAAGGAGAAGGAAGGAAGGGGGCGGGCCCCCTCCCTAGTACAATTCGGACCAGCCCGTGGGGAGGGGTGCGGCCACCCTTTGAGGCCTTTCTCTCCTTTCCCGTATGGCCCATTAAGGCTCAATACGAATTCCCGTAATTACCCGGTACTCCCGAAAATACCCGAATCACTCGGAACCTTTCCGATGTCCGAATATAGTCGTCCAATATATCGTTATTTACGTCTCGACCATTTCGAAACTCCTTGTCATGTCCCCGATCTCATCCGGGACTCCGAACTCCTTTGGTACATCAAAACACATAAACTCATAATATAACCGGCATCGAACTTTAAGCGTGCGGACCCTACGGGTTCGAGAACTATGTAGACATCACCGAGACACGTCTCCGGTCAATAACCAATAGCGGAACCTGGATGCTCATATTGGCTCCCACATATTCTACGAAGATCTTTATCGGTCAGACCGCATAACTACATACGTTGTTCCCTTTGTCATCGGTATGTTACTTGCCCGAGATTCGATCATCGGTATCTCAATACCTAGTTCAATCTCATTACGGGAAAGTCTCTTTACTCGTTCCGTAATACATCATCCCGCAACTAACTCATTAGTTGCAATGCTTGCAAGGCTTATAGTGATGTGCATAACCGAGTGGGCCCAGAGATACCTCTCCGACAATCGGAGTGACAAATCCTAATCTCGAAATACGCCAACCCAACATGTACCTTTGGAGACACCTGTAGAGCTCCTTTATAATCACCCAGTTACGTTGTGACATTTGGTAGCACACAAAGTGTTCCTCCGGTAAATGGGAGTTGCATAACCTCATAGTCATAGGAACATGTATAAGTCATGACGAAAGCAATAGCAACAAACTAAACGATCAAGTGCTATGCTAACGGAATGGGTCAAGTCAATCACATCATTCTCCTAATGATGTGATCCCGTTAATCAAATGACAACTCATGTCTATGGCTAGGAAACATAACCATCTTTGATCAACAAGCTAGTCAAGTAGAGGCATACTAGTCACACTTTGTTTGTCTATGTATTCACACATGTATTATGTTTCCGGTTAATACAATTCTAGCATGAATAATAAACATTTATCATGATATAAGGAAATAAATAATAACTTTATTATTACCTCTAGGGCATATTTCCTTCAGTCTCCCACTTGCACTAGAGTCAATAATCTATTTCACATCGCCATGTGATTTAACATCAATAATTCACATCACCATGTGATTAACACCCATAGTTCACATCATCATGTGACCAACACTCAAAGGGTTTACTAGAGTCAATAATCTAGTTCACATCGCTATGTGATTAATACCCAAAGAGTACTAAGGTGTGATCATGTTTTGCTTGTGAGGGAAGTTTAGTCAATGGGTCTGCTACATTCAGATCCGTATGTATTTTGCAAATTTCTATGTCAACAATGCTCTGCGCGGAGCTACTCTAGCTAATTGCTCCCACTTTCAATATGTATCTAGATTGAGACTTTGAGTCATCTGGATCAGTGTCAAAACTTGCATCGACGTAACCCTTTACGACGAACCTTTTGTCACCTCCATAATCGAGAAACATATCCTTATTCCACTAAGGATAATTTTGACCAATGTCCAGTGAACTACTCCTAGATCACTATTGTCCTCCCTTACCAAACTCAGGGCAGGGTATACAATAGGTCTGGTACACAGCATGGCATACTTTATAGAACCTATGGCTGAGGCATAGGGAATGACTTTCATTCTCTCTCTATCTTCTGTCGTGGTCGGGTTTTGAGTCTTACTCAACTTCACACCTTGTAACACAGGCAAGAACTCCTTCTTTGACTGTTTCATTTTGAACTACTTCAAAATCTTGCCAAGGTATGTACTCATTGAAAAACTTATCAAGCGTCTTGATCTATCTCTATAGATCTTGATGCTCAATATGTAAGCAGCTTCACCGAGGTCTTTCTTTGAAAAACTCCTTTCAAACATTCCTTTATGCTTTGCAGAATAATTCTACATTATCTCCGATAAACAATATGTCATTCACATATACTTATCAGAAATGTTGTAGTGCCCCCACTCACTTTCTTGTAAATACAGGCTTCACCGCAAGTCTGTATAAAACTATATGCTTTGATCAACTTATCAAAGCGTATATTCCAACTCCGAGATGCTTGCACCAGTCCATAGATGGATCGCTGGAGCTTGCATATTTTGTTAGTACCTTTAGGATTGACAAAACCTTCTGGTTGCATCATATACAACTCTTCTTTAATAAATCCAATAAGGAATGCAGTTTTGTTTATCCATTTGCCAGATTTCATAAAATGCGGCAATTGCTAACATGATTCTGATAGACTTAAGCATAGATATGAGTGAGAAACTCTCATCGTAGTCAACACCTTGAACTTGCTGAAAACCTTTTTGCGAAAATGCTAGCTTTGTAGATAGTAACACTACTATCAGCGTCCGTCTTCCTCTTGAAGATCCATTTAATCTCAGTGGCTCGCCGATCAACGGGCAAGTCAATCAAAGTCCATACTTTGTTCTCATACATGGATCTCATCTTAGATTTCATGGCCTCAAGCCATTTCGCGGAATCTGGGCTCATCATCGCTTCCTTATAGTTCGTAGGCTCATCATGGTCAAGTAACATGACCTCCAGTACAGGATTACCGTACCACTCTGGTGCGGATCTCACTCTGGTTTACCTACTAGGTTCGGTAGCAACTTGATATGAAGTTACATGATCATCATCATTAGCTTCCTCACTAATTGGTGTAGTAGTCACAGGAACATATTTCTGTGATGAACTACTTTCCAATAAGGGAGCAGGTACAGTTACCTCATCAAGTTCTACTTTCCTCCCACTCACTTCTTTCGAGAGAAACTCCTTCTCTAGAAAGGATCCATTCTCAGCAATGAATATCTTGCCTTCGGATCTGTGATAGAAGGTGTACCCAACATTTTATTTTGGGTATCCTATGAAGATGCACTTCTCCAATTTGGGTTTGAGCTTATCAAGTTGAAATTTTTTCACATAAGCATTGCAACCTCAAACTTTAAGAAATGACAGCTTGGGTTTCTTTCCAAACCATAGTTCATACGGTGTCGTCTCAACGGATTTAGATGGTGCCCTATTTAATGTGAATGTAGCTGTCTGTAATGCATAACCCCAAAACGATAGTGGTAAATCGGTAAGAGACATCATAGATCGCACCATATCTAATAAAGTACGGATACGATGTTCGGACACACCATTACATTGTGGTGTTCCAGGTGGCGTGAGTAGTGAAACTATTTCACATTGTTTTAACTGAAGACCAAACTCGTAACTAAAGTATTTTAATTCTGCGATCATATCGTAGAAACTTTTATTTTTGTTACGATGATTCTCCACTTCACTCTGAAATTCTTTGAACTTTTCAAATGTTTCAGACTTGTGTTTGATCAAGTAGATATACTCATATCTGCTCAAATCATCTGTGAAGATCAGAAAATAATGATACCTGCCGCGAGCCTCAATATTCATCTGACCACATACATCAGTATGTATGATTTCCAGCAAATCTGTTGCTCACTCCATTGTTCCTGAGAACGGATTCTTAGTCATCTCGCCCATGAGGCATGGTTCGCAAGCATCAACTAATTCATAATCAAGTGATTCCAAAAGCCCATCAGCATGGATTTTCTTCATGCACTTTACACCAGTATGACCTAAACGGCAGTGCCACAAATAAGTTGCACTATCATTATTAACTTTGCATCTTTTGGCTTCAATATTATAAAAATGTGTATCACCACGATCGAGATCCAACATACCATTTTCATTGGGTGTATGACCATAGAAGGTTTTATTCATGTAAATAGAACAACAATTATTCTCTAACTTACATGAATAACCGTATTGCAATAAACATATTCCAATCATATTCATGCTCAACGCAAACACTAAATAACATTTATTTTAGGTTTAGCACTAATCCCGAAAGTATAGGGAGTGTGCGATGATGATCATATCAATCTTGGAACCATTTCCATTACACATCGTCACTTCACCCTTAACTAGTCTATGTTCATTCTGCAACTCCCGTTTCAAGTTACTATTCTTAGCAACTGAACTAGTATCAAATACTGAGGGGTTGCTATAAACACTAGTAAAGTACACATCAATAACATGTATATCAAATATACCTATGTTCACTTTGCCATCCTTCTTATCCGCCAATTACTTGGGGTAGTTCCGCTTCCAGTGACCAGTCTCTTTGTAGTAGAAGCACTCAGTCTCAGGCTTAGGTCCAGACGGGCTTCTTCACTTGAGCAGCAACTTGCTTGCCGTTCTTCTTGAAGTTCCCTTTCTTCCCTTTGCCCTTTTTGCAACTAGTGGTCTTTGTCAATCATCAACACTTGATGCTTTTCTTGATTTCTACCTTCGTCGATTTCAGCATCACGAAGAGCTTGGGAATTACTTTTGTCAACCCTTGCATATTATAGTTCATCACTAAGTTCTAGTAACACGGTGATAGTGACTAGAGAACTTTGTCAATTACTCTCTTATCTGGAAGATTAACTCCCACTTGATTCAAGCAATTGTAGTACTTGAGCTATTCTCCTCCATCTTTTAGCTATAGAACTTGTTGGAGACTTCATATCTCTCAACTCGGGTATTTGCTTGAAATATTAACTTCAACTCCTTGAACATCTCATATGTTTCCATGACGTTCAAAACTTCTTTGAAGTCCCGATTCTAAGTCGTTAAGCATGGTGCACTAAACTATCAAGTAGTCATCATATTGAGCTAGCCAAACGTTCAGAACGTCTGCGTGTGCTCCTGCAATAGGTCTGTCACCTAGCGGTGCATCAAGGACATAATTCCTCTGTGCAGCAATGAGGATAAACCTCACATCACGAATCCAATCCGCATCATTGCTACTAACATTTTTCAACTTAGTTTTCTCTAGGAACATATAAAAATTAAATGGGGAGCAACATCGCGAGCTATTGATCTACAACATAGATATGCTAATACTACCAGGACTAAGTTCATGATAAATTAAAGTTCAATTAATCATATTACTTAAGAACTCCCACTTAGATAGACATCCCTCTAATCATCTAAGTGATCACGTGATCCAAATCAACTAAACCATAACCGAGCATCACGTGAAATGGAGTAGCTTTTAATGGTGAACATCATTATGTTGATCATATCTACTATATGATTCACGCTCGACCTTTCGGTCTTAGTGTTCCGAGGCCATATCTGCATATGCTAGGCTCGTCAAGTTTAACCTGAGTATTCTGCGTGTGCAAACCTGGCTTGCACCCGTTGTAGATGGACGTAGAGCTTATCACACCCGATCATCACGTGGTGTCTAGGCACGACGAACTTTGGCAACTGTGCATACTCAGGGAGAACACTTTTATCTTGAAATTTAGTGAGAGATCATCTTATAATGCTACCGCCGAACTAAGCAAAATAAGATGTATAAAAGATAAACATCATATGCAATAAAAATATGTGACATGATATGGCCATCATCATCTTGTGCCTTTGATCTCCATCTCCAAAGCATCGTCATGATTTCCATCATCACCGGCATGACACCATGATCTCCATCATCTTGATCTATATCAATGTGTCGTCACATGGTCGTCTCGCCAACTATTGCTCTTGCAACTATTCCTATCGCATAGCGATAAAGTAAAGCAATTATTTGGCGCTTGCATCTTATGCAGTAGAGAGATAACCATAAGGCTTTTGCCAGTTGCCGATAACTTCAACAAAACATGATCATCTCATACAACAACTTATATCTCATCACGTCTTGACCATATCACATCACAACATGCCCTGCAAAAACAAGTTAGACGTCCTCTACTTTGTGGTTGCAAGTTTTATGTGGCTGCTACGGGCTTTGCAAGAACCGTTCTTACCTACGCATTAAAACCACAACGATAGTTTGTCAAGTTGGTGCTGTTTTAACCTTCGCAAGGTCCGGGCGTAGCCACACTCGGTTCAACTAACGTTGGAGAAACTGACACCCGCCAGCCACCTGTGTGCAAAACACGTCAGTAGAACCAGTCTCGCGTAAGCGTACGCGTAATGTCGGTCCGGGCCGCTTCATCCAACAATACTGCCGAACCAAAGTATGACATGCTGGTAAGCAGTATGACTTATATCGCCCACAACTCACTTGTGTTATACTCATGCATATGACATCTACGCATAAAACCAGGCTCGGATGCCACTATTGGGGAACGTAGTAATTTCAAAATTTTCCTACGCACATGCAAGATCATGGTGATGCATAGCAACAAGAGGGAAGAGTGTTGTCCACTACCCTCGTAGACCGAAAGCGGAAGCGTTAGCACAACTCGGTTGATGTAGTTATACGTCTTCACGATCCGACCGATCAAGTACCAAACGCAAGGCACCTCCGAGTTCTGCACACGTTCAACTCGATGACATCCATCGAACTCCAATCTAGCTGAGTGTTGAGGGAGAGTTTCGTCAGCACGACGGCGTGGTAACAATGATGATGTTCTATCGACGCAGGGCTTCACCTAAGCACCGCTACGATATGACCGAGGTGGATTATGGTGGAGGGGGGCACCGCACACGGCTAAGAGATCAAGAGATCAATTGTTGTGTTGTGTCTTTGGGGTGTCCCCTGCCCCCGTATATAAACGAGTGGCGGAGGGGGAGGGCCGGCCCTCTCTATGGCGCGCCGTAGGGGAGTCCTACTCCCATCGAGAGTAGGATTCCCCTTTTCCTAGTAGAACTAGGAGCCCTTCCAAGTAGTAGGAGTAGGAGGGAAGGAAAGGGAAGGGAAAAGGAGAAGGAAGGAAGGGGGCGGCCCCCCTCCCTAGTCCAATTCGGACCAGCCCATGGGGAGGGGTGCGGCCACCCTTTGAGTCCTCTCCCTCCTTTCCCGTATGGCCCATTAAGGCCCAATACGAATTCCCGTAACTACCCGGTACTCCTGAAAATACCCGAATCACTCGGAACCTTTACGATGTCCGAATATAGTCGTACAATATATCGATCTTTACGTCTCGACTATTTAAAGACTCCTCGTCATGTCCCCAATCTCATCCGGGACTCCAAACTCCGTTGGTACATCAAAACACATAAACTCATAATATAACTGTCATCGAACTTTAAGCGTGTGGACCCTACGGGTTCGAGAACTATGTAGACATGACCGAGACACGTCTCCGGTCAATAACCAATAGCGGAACCTGGATGCTCATATTGGCTCCCACATATTCTACGAAGATCTTTATCGGTCAGAACGCATAACTACATACGTTGTTCCCTTTGTCATCGGTGTGTTACTTGCCCGAGATTCGATCGTCGGTATCTCAATACCTAGTTCAATCTCGTTTCCGGCAAGTCTCTTTACTCGTTCTGTAATACATCATCCCGCAACTAACTCATTAGTTGCAATGCTTGCAAGGCTTATAGTGATGTGCATTACCGAGTGGACCCAGAGACACCTCTCCAACAATCGGAGTGACAAATCCTAATCTCAAAATACGCCAACCCATCATGTACCTTTGGAGACACCTGTAGAGCTCCTTTATAATCACCCAGTTACGTCGTGACGTTTGGTAGCACACAAAGTGTTCCTCCGATAAACGGGAGTTGCATAATCTCATAGTCATAGGAACATGTATAAGTCATGAAGAATGCAATAGCAACAAACTAAACGATCAAGTGCTATGCTAACGGAATGGGTCAAGTCAATCACATCATTCTCCTAATGATGTGACCCCGTTAATCAAATGACAACTCATGTCTATGGCTAGGAAACATAACCATCTTTGATCAACAAGCTAGTCAAGTAGAGGCATACTAGTGACACTTTGCTTGTCTATGTATTCACACATGTATTATGTTTCCGGTTAATACAATTCTAGCATGAATAATAAACATTTATCATGATATAAGCAAATAAATAATAACTTTATTATTACCTCTAGGGCATATTTCCTTCAATCGGCTGGTTTGCAAGGAACTGATTGAGGGTAGGAAACTGAGGTTGATTGTTTCCTTGGCCTAGATTTCCTTGGTTGCCTTGCCCTTGGTTGCGCTCTTGCTAGAGTTGCAAAAGCATCTGAGTGTTGGCGTTGGTGGCTGCCATGATAGCTTGCCATGCCTCCGGAGGTGGAGGTGGTGGCGGAGGGTTCGAATGTTCCCCATCATTGCGGTCCGGATTCAGACGCGTTGGAGGAGCCATCCTGAAGAGGTTGACATCCATTAGCATCTTGAAAGACATATATTCAAGCTGAATCAATGGATCGAAATTGCAACATAAAGCCTTAACATTCAAACATGGATGAACGAATGAATTCCAAAGTAAATCATCACACGTCCATAAATTGTGAAGCCACTTAGATAAAGGTCGAAGAATAAATCAACAAGGTATGGATATGAACGAATACTTGGTAAGGATTACCCAATCACAAACCAAATATCTGCGAGAAGAAATACTAGAGCTACTTGAATTCCCACCTATGAAAGTCCCGAAACTTTCTGGTTATGCAATCAGGTGTTGGGGATACATGGGAAGCATAATATCTCACCCAAAACTAGCAAAACCTACATCCAGCTGTATCCATCCTTCAACACCTAACCAAGAAACCTTCAGAAATCATTTACCTCAACCTTCGAAAAGCATCTGGTATACGAGTTATGGCAATACTCCCGAACTCCCGCCCCGGTATTGGGTGGCGTTGAGGTTATCTCACCAACAACTGCATAAAAGAGATTTTCGATGTCGGCGAACTCAGGTATTCCAAAATTGCAACGATATAATTGTGATGACAACATCGAAGAGCTCAAATCCCCGGGACACTGCCACAACCCCTAAATGTCAGGAGGCACCAAGAACAATGCTCTCATCACAAAACCATCAGAATGATTCCAAGATACCCGCGTGATCCTAAAAAAAATTCGTTAAATTTTAGGAGAGAAGAGTCAAAACTCTACATCAGGAGGCCTCACCAGAGCGACTAAGAGACTGGTGAGTAAAAAGAATACTACTCTCTGATATATATATATAATCCTAAAACTCAAAACATTTTGTTCTAGGCTCAACAACGTCAGCGATTCGATCAAGCAGGGGGCTCCTAAGTCGGGAAAGGCTCTGATTACCAACTTGTAACACCCACAATGCGGCTATATCTCCTATGTGTTGGTGCACGACTTAGAGGCATAGCCGCATAGTAGGCATGTCGCAAGAGGGGTAATCTTTACACATCCCATGTACTGAATAAGAACGGGATAAAGAGTTGGCTTACAATTGCCACTTCACACAATACATAAATATATCATACATCATCCAGAATACAATCAATGTCCGACTACGGAACCAAAATAAAGAAAGACAACCCCAAATGCTAGATCCCCGATCGCCCCAACTGGGCTCCTGTACTGATTATCCGGAAAAGAAACATAGTAACGGCCCGAATCCTCGTCGAACTCCCACTTGAGTTCGGTAGCGTCCCCTGCACTGGCATCATCGACACCTGCATCTGTTTGGAAGTATTTGTGAGTCATGGGGCCTCAACAATCTCACACGCGCGAGATCAAGACTATTTAAGCTTAAGGGTAGGAAAGGGTAGTGAGGTGGAGCTGCAGCAAGCACTAGCATATATGGTGGCTAACTTACGCAAAATAGAGCGAGAAGAGAAGCAAAGCATGGTCGAGAAGCTAATAGTGATCAAGAAGTGATCCTAAAGCTACTTACATTCAAGCATAACACGAGACCGTGTTCTCTTCCCGGACTCCGCCGAAAAGAGACCATCACGGGTACACACGCGGTTGATTCATTTTAATTAAGTTAAGTGTCAAGTTTTCTACAACCTATATTAACAAATTCCCATCTGCTGATAACCATGGGCACGTCTTTCGAAAGTTCAAAACCATGCAGGGGTGTCCCAACTTAGCCCATCACAAGCTCTCACGGTCAATGAAGGATATTCCTTCTCACGGGAAGACCCGATCAGTCTCGGAATCCCGGTTACAAGACATTTCGACAATGGTAAAACAAGACCAGCAAAGCCACCTGATGTGCCGACAAATCCCGAGAGGAGTTGCATGTATCTCATTCTCAGGGCAACACCGGATGAGACAGGCTACGAGTAAAACCAACCCTCGAGTTTCCCCGAGGTGGCCCCGCAGGTGGGTCGGTTCGAACCAACACTAAGAGGAGCACTGGCCCGAGGGGGGTTAAAATAAAGATGACCCTTGAGTCTGCAGAACCCAAGGGAAGGTATATGGTGGTAGGTAGGCAAATGGTAAAACCAAGGTTGGGCCTTGCTGGAGTAGTTTTATTCAAAGCGAACTATGAAGGGGTTCCCATAACAACCAAACGCGTAAGGAACACAACATCAAGGAACAAAACACCGGCATGAAGGAAACTAGGGCGGCAAGAGTGGAACAAAACACCGGGCATAAGGTCGAGCCTTCCACCCTTTACCAAGTATATAGATGCATTAAAGTAAACAAGATATAATAATGATATCCCAACAATATCCATGTGCCAACATGGAACAAACTTCAACTTCACCTACAACTAGCAATGCTATAAGAGGGGCTGCGCAAAGCGGTAACATAGCCAAACAACGGTTTGCTAGGAAAGGTGGGTTAGATGCATGACATGGCAATATGGGAGGCATGATATAGCAAGTGGTAGGTATCGCGGCATGGCAATAGAGCGAACAACTAGCAAGCAAAGGTAGAAGTGATTTCGAGGGTATGGTCATCTTGCCTGCAAAGTTCTCAGAGTTGACGAAAGCTTGATCCTCGTTAGCGTACTCAACAGGCTCGTCGATCACGTACTCGTCTCCCGGCTCTATCCAAAGCAAGAACACAAGCAAAAGGACAAACAATTAATCACGGTGCAATGCACAAACAACATGATGCAAAACATGGCATGACAAGCGGGACATGATATGCAATGCATATGCGTGCTTCGGAAGGGAAAGATTCAACCAGTGTAACGGCTGGATAATCATGCTACAGTAATCACACGTTAACAATGCCACATCACCTCTATCACTGTAGTTAATCTCGGGCTAGTTCAAAACCAATTCAATTTCAAATTTAAAATAAAGTTAAATAATAAAAGTTTTCAAAAATTTAAAACAAAAATGTTCGGTGTGTGCAAATAAATGCCTAGGCATTTATGGTGTGGGATCCATGCTTTTGTAAAAGACCTAAATACTTAAAATGAATTAAAACAAAAAAGAAAATAAATAAAGAAAAAAGAACAAAACAAAACAAAAATAGAAAAGAACCCCCCGGGGCCAGCTGGCCCAGCTGTTAGCCAGGCCGGCACAACTGGCCCAACCGGCTACCTCCCCCATTTCCATTATTCCCCCACCCGGTGAGGCCCAGAACCCCACCGACACTCCCCCCTCTCTCTCCAAAATATCTCCCCCCTCCCCCCCGATTGGATCGGGATCGAGGTAGGAGACCACCGCCGCCGCCGCCCGGATCGTCCATCGCCGCCTGGACCCCCTCGACGGCGTGAATTCGCTCTACCGTGTCGTCCCCGTCCCCCACCTCGACCCCCGCTGCCCGTGCACTACGACCCCCCCCCCCCCCCGCCGTGAGGCCCCCTCCTCCTATCTCCCCCGCACGCGCCCGCACCGGCCACGTTCACTCCGGCCACCCGTCGTCCCCCCTCGCGCGCGCCCGCACTTGCCTACCGCCAAGCCCCGCCTTTGCTTTCCCCCGCGCTCGCCCTCGCGCACGGCGCTTCCCGCGCACAACCCCTGCCCTGCACGTTGGCGCTCGCCGCGCGCCGTCACCCTGCTTGCCTCGCGCCCTCGCCTCGTCTTCCTCCCGCAACGCCGTCCTCCGCCGGCCACCTGTAGCTGCTGCACCACTGCGGGCACCGCTTGTCGCGCCCGGCCACCGTGTGTACGCGTGCGCGCCGCCCATCTCCTGCTTGCCGCTGTTGGCTACTGCCGCCCGCCAGCTCGCTCGGGCGCCCCATCCTCTGCTCGCTCACTTTGTCGCGCCCGCACGCCCATGCTCCGCATATGCTCACCGCCGCCGCCGCCCTCGCCACCCTGCTTGCACGCATGGACTCGCGGGCGCGCCCGCGCTTGCCCACGCCGCGGCCACCTGCACCGCCCCTGACCTCGCCCGACTCCCCTAGTCCCTGCCCGTGGCCGCCTTGGCCAAGGCCAGTCGCCGCTCGGTCCGGCCGCACCCCTCCATGGCCCCGGCGTCCTCCTCCGGTGGTCGCCCGCTTCGCCACGGCACCGCCCCGCCGTGGCCTCATCGGCGCCCGCACCCGCCAATTGCCCCGCGGGCCAGCGCCCGACGCCCAGCGCCCGCTAGCCCCCCTGGGCCTATGACAAACGGGCCCCAGCGCCCAGAACATATTTAAAATTAATAATAATTAATTAATTAATTAAAGAAATAATTAACTTAATTAATTTAGATTAATTAAATAAAAAACTTATTAAACTAAATACACATTAGTTGCCTAATTAACCTAATTAGCTAATTAATTAATTAGTCAATGACAGTGGGGCCCATCCCCTAATTAATCCTGATTAGGTTAATTAATGTGTTTAATTAAATTGGGTCACTCACAGGTGGGATCCACCTGTCAGGTTGACCAGGTCAACTACTGACGTCATGCTGACGCCATGATGACATCAGCATGCACTGTTTTGGATAATGTTGAATTAAATTAATTAAATAAATTCTAAAATTGATTTAAACCTTTAAAATCAATATAAAATAAACCGTAGCTCGGATGGAAAAACTTTGTACATGAAAGTTGCTCAGAACGACGTGATGAACCCGGATACGCAGCCCGTTCATCTGCCACGCATCCCTAGCATAGTGAACACGCAACTTTCCCCCTCCGATTCATCTGTCCGAAAACGCGAAACACCGGGGATACTTTCCCGGATGTTTCCCCCCTTCACCGGTACCACCTCATACCGCATTAGGGCACCCCTAGCACCGATACTTGTCATGTCATGCATCGCTATGCATCTGTTTACTTAATATTTATTGTTTCTTCCCCCTCTTCTCTCTGATAGACTACGAGACCGACGCCGCTGCTACCCAGTACGACTACGGTGTTGACAACCCCTCTCTCTTGCCAGAGCAACCAGGCAAGCCCCCCCCTTGATCACCAGATATCGCCTACTCTCTTTATACTGCTTGCATTAGAGTAGTGTAGCATGTTACTGCTTTCCGTTAATCCTATTCTGATGCATAGCCTGTCATTGTTGCTACAACTGTTGATACCTTACCTGCAATCCCAAATGCTTAGTATAGGATGCTAGATTATCATCACTGGCCCTACATTCTTGTCAGTCTACCATGCTATACTATCGGGTTGTGATCACGTCGAGTGTTGATCACGGGTATATACTATACATACATACTATACATGTTGTGACTAAAGTCGGGTCGGCTCATTGAGTACGCGCAAGTGATTCTGATGTTGGGGGCTGGAGGGGCACGTGGTTCCACCAAGGTAGTGGTGGGCCTAGGTTCCCGACGGCCCCCGACTATTACTTTGAGGCGGAGCGACAGGGCAGGAGGAGACCACCTAGGAGAGAGTTGGGCCTGGCCCTAGTCGGCATTCGCGGTTACTTCAAAATAACACGCTTAACGAGATCTGGGTATTTGATCTGAGTCTGGTTACTGGCCTATACGCACTAACCAACTACGCGAGGACAGTTATGGGCACTCGACGTCATGGTATCAGCCGAAGCCTTCGTGACGTCAGCGACTGAGCGGCGCGCGTCGGGTTGGACTGGAACGCCTGCTCTTGTATAAGGGAGGCTAGGTCTTCTCATCGGCCGCATACGCAACGTGCAGGTGTGCAATGGGCGATGGGCCCAGACCCCTGCGCCATAGGATTTTGACTGGCGTGCTGACCTCTCTGTTGTGCCTAGGTAGGGCTGCGACGTGTTGATCTTCCGAAGCCGGGCATGACCCAGGAAAGTGTGTCCGGACAAAGGGGATTGATCGTGTTGGGAAATGTGGTGCACCCCTGCAGGGAAGTTAATTTATTCGAATAGTTGTGATCTCCGGTAACAAGACGACTTGGAGTTGTACCTTGACCTTATGACAACTAGAACCAGATACTTAATAAAACACACCCTTCCAAGTGCCAGATACAACTGGTGATTGCTCTCTCACAGGGCGACGAGGGGAGGATCACTGGGTAGGATTATGCTATGCGATGTTACTTGGTGAACTTACCATCTATTCTCTTCTTCTACTGCAAGATGGAGGTTGCCAGAAGTGTAGTCTTCGACAGGACTAGCTATCCCCCTCTTATTCTAGCATTTTGCAGTTCAGTCCACATATGATACCCTTATTCTATTTGATACCAATGCATACATATGTAGTGTAGCTCCTTGCTTGCGAGTACTTTGGATGATACTCACGGTTGCTTTGCTCCCCCTTTTTCCCCTTTCTCTATTCAATTGTTGTGACCAGACGTTGGAGTCCAGGAGCCAGACGCCATTGTCGACGATGACTACTACTACTCGGGAGGTGCCTACTACTACGTGCAGGCTGCTGACGACGACCAGGAGTAGTTTAGGAGGATCCCAGGCAGGAGGCCTGCGCCTCTTTCAATCTGTATCCCAGCTTGTGCTAGCCTTCTTAAGGAAAACTTGTTTAACTTATGTCTGTACTCGGATATTGTTGCTTTCCGCTGACTCGTCTATGATCAAGCTCTTGTATTCGAGCCCTCGAGGCCCCTAGATTGTAATATGATGCTTGTATGACTTATTTTATTTGTAGAGTCGTGTTGTGATATCTTCTCGTGTGTCCCTGATCTTGATCGTACATGTTTGCGTGTATGATTAGTGTACGCTTGAATCGGGGGCGTCACAAGTTGGTATCAAAGCCGACTACCTGTAGTAATCCCCCTTCCACACTCCTTGGCTGAAGATGAGTCTAGACATTACAAAACTTTTTACTAACATGGTTGTGTGCCTTACGGGCCCACATCGCCATCTACGTGGTTTTAGGATCTTCTACTCCTCGATCCTTACGTTGGGACTCTGAACTCTCTTCTACTCAGGTTAAATGATTTTACTAACTTTAACATTAGGATCCCGTGACCACGTTCTCCCCAAAGTGGGATAAACCTTAGTTATTCCTTAGAGTAGTATATTGAACATTATCCACACTATCATTTGACTCCTTTGAAACACCTTTGTTTTCACATGGAGCCCAGGAGACAGGTCGTGCGCCACACGACAGCCATTGGTGCCTCAAGATCACCTGCTGTGTTGGTTGAGATGATGACCTATCTGGGTTATCGCTGGCACCCTCAGTACACTGTCTACGAGGAGTACCAGGACTTTAACCAGGAGCAGTACCATGCCATCATTCACCTCTACTCTCGGGAGTATGATCCACTACTGTGATGCACACTACTCATGGTGTTGGAGTGCCTATCGATATGGAGGTCCACGATGTTGCTTATGCTGCTCTGACACGTCTTCGTGGAGAGTATCGGGAGTTGGACACCTCCTCTTTCAGACACATTGCTATCGCATTCGATGTTGGTGCGGAGGGATACTACACTGCTGCCTACTCCACTGTCACCCGAGAGCCCTTCTACCATCAGAACCTGGTTCTACATGCTGATGGCCTGGATAGAGCTAACTGAGCTCTTCGCCACGAGTTGTACACCACCCGTCAGCACTTGTACCATGCTCTGACGCTATTGCACCCCTCTGTCCAATCTGGTGATCTGTCGCATTTTTGTGATCTACCCTGCGAGGACCGTGATGCCCCAGGGTGTCGACTGGCCAGATGTGGGAGACTACTCTCCCGCACTTGGTCCTCTTCCGGCACCTGCGTGTCGGGTTCCGCACCAGAGTATCCGCGGACCCCAGGCTACTCACGTGGAGGACTTCCCGTCGCGTCAATACCAGTTGTCAAGCTACACCTACCTCCATGGTTCCTCCTGGGACTGATGTAGGCTTGCTTGTTAGTGTTAGATGCATTCACTGCGAGCCTGCGTGCCGCCTATGATGTTCTTAGTCTGTGTACTGAACTTTGTGTACCGAACTCTATGCATGATCTCTTTTGTAAGATATGCCAACTACTATGTAGTATCTATCGTGTTCCTTTCATTATGCATGTTTCATCATGAATGATTCTTGTCCTTGCAAATTCTCAATGCTGAGCTACCTCTGGTATATATTAGAAGGATGTGTAGACCAGGTGGTCGTGGTCGTGGTGACCACCCCCCACCACTACCTGAGTACATGGCTGGGATGATGCAACAGTTTGAGCTAAATCGCCAGTTCATGGAGAATATTATGGCTCAGTTTCCTCGCCACAATATGAACCAGCAGCCAACCCAAATGAATGTGCAGGATTTCATGCGCCTCAACCCAACTATGTACCGCAGCTCAACTCAGCCTCGGGATGCTGATGACTGGCTCCGTGACATCACCTATGAGACGGAGTCTGCTGATGTAGCCCCTTCCAGCTATGTCACGTTTGCTTCATTCTTCCTGAAAGGACCCGCTGCTCAATGGTGGGACAGCCACAGGCATACTCTTCCAGTTGGAACAATCATCACCTAGCCAGACTTCCAAGCTGCTTTCCGTGCCCGCTTAATTCCTCAAGGAGTCATGGACCGGAAGGAGCGCGAGTTCCGCAGCCTCACCCAAGGCAACAAAACTGTGGAAGCTTATCAGCGGGAGTTTCTGGACATGTCCCGCTATGCTGAAGAAGACATTGCAACTGATGCACGTAGACAGGAGAAGTTCTGTGATGGCCTTCAAGCTGATATCAAGCTCGCACTTCTAGTGCATGACTTTGCTGACTTCGTCACCTTGGTGAACAAGGCCATCAATGTCGAAACTGTTCTGCTGGAACACCAGAGCTCTCACAGGCGCAACCGTGACACGGGCTCATCTTCGGGCCCGTCTTTGCAGAAGCATAGAATATGGATTCCCAACAGCATGTACCAGCCTACTGCACCTGCTCCAAGGCAGTCCTATGCTGCACCGCGTCTGCCTCCGCCACCAACTAGGCAACCAAGACTTCCAGCTCCACCACCCCGAGCTCCTATTCCCACTCCCAATAATGGTCTGTGCTTCTGGTGTGGTCAACCAGGACACCATGCTAGGGAATGCAACCAGAACCAGAACCAACTGTCCCTCCCTGTAGCTAGCCGTGGAAGCAACCAGCCTTGCAACAACAATGCCAGGTCTTATGGTCGTGTTCATGCCAACCACGTTGACCTTAATGAAGCTCAAGACCAGCCTGCTACTGTGATGGGTACACTCCTCGTAAATTCAGTACCTACATCTATTTTATTTGATTCAGGAGCATCGCATTCATTCATGTCAGAAGATTTTGCATACAAGCACGACGTTAAATGTTAGGAGATGAACACTTCGGTAGTGATAAAACCCCCCGTGGGACAATGTCAAACCTCACTGGTTGGCATCGATGTCCCCGTGGAAATCGAAGGGCTGGAATTCTATGCCTCTCCCATTATCCTGAAGTCATCTAACATCGACCCCATTCTAGGGATGGATTGGTTGAAAGCGCATAGTACTTCTATAGTTTGCGCCACTAAGACCGTCCATCTGGTACACCCTTCCGATGAAATAGTTACTTACCAGGCACATCTGGTTCAAAATGTCGAGGCATGACTTTATGCCTTGAATGCATTGAACGTTGCACCACTTGAGGGCATTGAAAACATTCCCGTTGTTCATGAATTCCAAGACGCCTTTCCGGAAGAACTTCCAGGGATTCCCCCTGCTAGAGCTGTCGAATTCATCATCGACTTGAAACCAGGCACCACCCCTATAGCCAAATGACCCTACAAGATGCTGCCACATGAACTCATTGAGCTTAAGGAGGAAATCGACAAATCTCTTAGCAAAGATTTAATTTTCCCTAGTTGCTCTCCTTGGGGAGCACCTCTCTCTTTGTTAAGAAGAAGGATGGGACAAACCGATTGGTCCAAGACTATCGTCCTATTAACAAGCCACTATTCAGAACAAATATCCCCTCCCTCGGATCAATGATCTTTATGCTCAACTGGCTGGTTCATCAGTCTTCTCCAAACTCGACTTGAGGGTGGGTTACCACCAGATCTGTGTTCGTGAAGAGGATATCCCAAAGACCGCTTTCCTAACTCGGTATGGGTCATACGAGTACACCGTCATGTCATTCGGCTTAACGAATGCTCCAGCCACCTTCTCTCGCCTGATGAACTATATATTCATGGATTACCTCGACAAGTTCCTCGTGGTTTATTTGGATGATATCCTTGTATTTTCCAAGAACAAGGAAGAACATGTTGAACATCTTTGTCTTGTGCTGGAAAAGCTTCGAGAGCATCAACTCTATGCTAAGTATTCCAAGTGTGAATTCTGGCTCCCCGAAGTAACCTATCTTGGGCATGTCATCTCCAAGGTTGGTATTGCCGTCAACCCTAAACGAGTCCAGGCTATTCTTGATTGGACTCCTCCGAAGAATGTCAAGAAAGTCCGAAGTTTTCTCAGTCTCGCCAGCTATTGCCGTCGATTCGTCGAGAACTTCTCCAAGATCGCTAGGCCTCTAACTAATCTGTTGCATAAGGGTGTCAAGTTCCAATGGACAAACAAGTGTCAGGAAAGTTTCCCGGCACTCAAAGACAATTTCACTTCTACCCCAGTGCTTGCTCCACCTGATACTAAGAAGGACTTCGTCATTTACTGTGACGCTTCCCGTCAAGGATTAGGTTGTGTCCTAATGCAAGAGCGCAAAGTGATTGCTTATGCCTCTCGTCAACTGCGCCCTCACGAAGAAAACTACCCAGTTCACGACCCCGAGCTTGCTGTTGTCAATCATGCTCTGAAGTAGTGGCGACATTACCTTCTCGGTAATCATTGCGAGATCTTCACCGACCATCAAAGTCTGAAGTATCTGTTTACTCAACCCGACTTGAACCTCCGTCAGCAAAGATGGATGGAGACTATTGCCGACTTTGACGTGGGTATATCCTATACCCCAGGCAAGGCTAATGTAATGGCTGATGCCTTGAGCCGCAAGTCCTACTTCAACCACCTCTAGGTCCACAAAGTTCAGCCCTCACTTGTTGAAGAATTCAGAAAGCTGAACCTTCATATGGTTCCCCCTAGTGCACTCGCTCCCCCTCCCCCAGTGTTCCAAAAGATGAATCTTCGTGTTATTACTAAGGGTTCACTAAATACCCTGGTTGTCGTACCAGATTTCGTAGATGGTATAAAGACTATTCAAGGTTATGACTCTGAAGTCCAGAAGATTAAACGCCATCCTGCAGAATGAAAGCCCTCATTCTTCACTATCGCCGAAGATGGTGCCTTGTACTTCAAAGGCCACCTAGTGGTGCCATGTTCGAGGAAAAAACTGGATCAGACTAAAAAGGTTATGAAAGAAGCTCATGATACGGCTCTGTCCATCCATCCTGGTAGTACAAAGATGTACCTGGATATTCGTCAAAGATTCTGGTGGTCTAATATGAAGCAGGACATTGCTCGTTATGTTGCTGAGTGTGACGTTTGCCGTTGTATCAAAGCAGAGCATCAAAGGCCTGCTGGAACTATGCAACCTATCTCTATTCCTGAATGGAAATGGGACCATGTTGAAATGTATTTTGTTGGGGATATAACTATCAGTTATGACCCGCCCAGGAGGGGCCGGGTCAGCCCCAATAGCGGGTTACACAAGAAGCCCAGTAAACGTGAAAGACGATAGTTTGTCAAATCTTATAGAAGGCCCAAAGGCCTGGAGGCAGATTAAGGCCCGGTATTGTGAACCGCCGTATGTAAGGAAAGACTTGTAAAGAAAGGCATGTAAAAGAAGTCACCGAGCCGGACACGATTATGAGCCGACCGGGACTCTGTAGACCACTAGGTGTCAACCCGTGTATATAAGGGGACGACCCGGTGGCGGCTTAGGGCAAGAAACAAGAGATCGATAACCAAGCCAACGAGTTAAGTCTCTTGGTGATCGAACCCCCAGCAATACCAACACCACTAGACGTAAGCTTTTACCTTCATCGTAAGGGGCCGAACTAGTATAAAACCTCTCGTGTCCTTTGTCCCGATTAACCCCTTTAAGCTTCCTAGTTGCGATGGCCCTATGACTTAGTCCATTCTCTAGGACATCTGCCTTGACAATTCCACGACAGTTGGCGCCCACCGTGGGGCTAGCGCATGGTGGAGTTGAGTTCTTGAAGGGAAACTTCGAAGGGCTCAAGGGATACGCTGTGGGCCGGATGACCAAGAGTCATCGCGGCAAGCTCTACATCGGCGAAGAAGGCTGTGGCCCTGAGGCCAGCTCGATTGAGTACGGTTACCAGGTCCCCTTTGGCGGAATTCACGTCTTCCTCGGCCGGATCGGCGAGTCAGGCCCTGAGCCGGACGTCCACACCAACCTCATCGAAACGGCTCAGCGCGCAAGGACCACTTGTGTTCAATCTGTCGTGAAGCATGCCTTCATAGGCTGCGTCCATGGCGGTGAATACTTTGAAGGATCGGTGGAGGGCGGTGAGACGGCCATCTGTTCTGACACTGCATCATCAATGGCGAGACGGACTCTTTGTACCAGCTACAGGATGGCATGCTCGGGGGCTGTTCCGCTGGCAGCAGTATTCTGGACCTCCTTGAGCCACCGAATTGGATCAGACTCTTCATGGCAGGGACATAGCCCGGGCAGAACTCCACAGCAGCAGCGGCGACAGCTACCGGGTCGGCCGCAGCCGGGTCAGGAGACCCCGCGCGCCCCCGGCTTAGATTCTAATGGACCTCACGGATAAACTGACGAATCTATTGACTGCTGTGGTAGAGCCGGCAGATAAAGCCCAGCATGAAGCAGAGGTGGCACGCGTACATGAAGAGATGGTGCAAGCTAAGGAAAATTCTCCGCAGAGGAAGTCAGGATGGCAGCGGAACGGGCGGCTCTGGACGTTCGTGCTCAACAGCTTCAAGTAGAGACTTTCCAGCTCTCGGTGGATCTGAATGCGTCAAATGAGGCCACGAGGAGAAGGCATCAGAAAACTCAGTCACGTCTACCTCTGATGCTTGATCCTAGGATCCTATTCCATACACCCGGAGCTGGGGGAAGCAACCGCCGGAGGCACACCGGATCACGACACCCGGCGCACCTGTCCAGCCGCGTGCCATGGAACTACCACGTATCGTTACCGCTCCGCCTCACTACGTACCAACACCGCCGGGTCACTTCCCCAACCCCTTGGAAAACCTCATCGCAGCGTCGGCTCGTTTGGCGGCTCTCCCAATGGAAGGTGACTCACCGACGGCGGTCGAAACGCGGAGGGTAAGAGAACTTCAAACAGCTCTAGCACAGCAGGATGCGTACTCCTACAGTCGAGACAGGATCCATTCAACTCTTCGCGCAAGCCGGAGCCCGAGCTACAGTAGGCATATGGAATCCGCAGACATGTCAAGCAATGCTCAACGCTGCAACCAGCCACACAGGCATGAGCCGGTGTGGGTCGGAGCCCTTAACTTGGCGGATCAGGACAGGATTCGATAAGAGGCGGAATGAGCAGTTCAACTGACAGCAGATAAGGCGGTTCATCAAACATTTCTGGCTTATCCAGCAACCTCGGTCGAGGCAGGAGTGGCCACAAGAACCGGAGGCGTCCCTTGCTTGGTGCCGGCCATACGTAATGAGCGTTTGCCAAAGGACTTTAAGGGGCCTCGTAAGGTGCCTAATTACACGGCTGACTTACAGACCGGGGCTTGGATTGAGAGTTATGAGATGGCTATGGAGTTGTTGGAGGTCAGCGACACAACAATGGACAAGTATTTCACTATGATGTTGGATGGGACAACTCGTACTTGGTTGAAGGGGTTGCCGCCTAATTCTATCAGCACATGGGCGGAGTTAAAGGCCCGGTTCATCCAGAACTTCAAATACACGTGTAAGCAGCCTATGTCAATTGTGGACCTAACTAATTGTAAGCAAGTGGACGGTGAGTCTACAACCCATTGGGTGCGCCGGGTCAAGGAGATAATACATTGGTCTGATAAGATGGATGCCGGCTCAGCAGTTTTGATGTTGGAGAAAAATTGCCGTTTTGAACCTTTGAAGCAGAAGTTGGGGCGGCTCAAGCGTGACTGTAATGACATGGGCCAGTTGATGGCGGCTCTCGTCAAGTACGCTGATTCTGATAGTACCAAAGACCCGGTGTCTGACAAAGAAAAGACGGCGGAGGGAAAGAAGAACGGCAACGACAAGGGTCACCAGCATAACCCGGCAAATCAAGGAGGTAATAAACGTAAGGCTGATGAGTTTGTTGCTAACACCAATACACAGGGCAGAAATCAACGGCGCAACGGCAGACAACCCCCTCGGTCGGGCGGGTCAGGTCCCACCCTTGAGCAACTATTGAATGAACCTTGTCCAAGGCGCGGCACCCGGGAGAAGCCAGCCACCCACCTGTGGAAATATTGTACGATCATGAAGGCATTTAAAAATTCAAACGCGTTTGATGGAGGTCACGGCCCAGGTGGCGGTTCAGGTGGAGGCAGTTTCCAAGGCCCGGGCGCTGGTTCAGGTGGAGGAGGATTTTACGGTTAGGGCCATCCTGGTAACCAAGGAGGATATAATACACAACCCAGCCAAGGTAATCAGCAGCAATAGTCCGGATATCAGAGCAACCCAAAACAACTGAATAGTGGGCAATACCATGTATTCACCACTAGTTTATGTAAGAGGGACCAGAAGCTTCACAAGAGGGCCGTCAATGCCGTTGAGCCAGCGATTCCATGTTACTTACGTTGGTCAAAGCAGCCTATTGTGTGGAGCAAAGAGGATCACCCACCCCGGGTCGATAACTCAGTTAACTTGGCTTTAGTAGTGGCGCCTCAGGTTGGTGGATACAAATTCACCAAGGTACTCATGGATGGAGGCAGCAGCATCAACATCCTGTACTATGAGACGTTCCGCCAGATGGGATTGACTGATAAGATGCTTAAACAATCCAACACTGTTTTTCACGGTGTGGTTCCTGTCAAGTCGGCGTACCCAGTGGGTAAGAATGAACTGGAAGTAGCCTTTGGGGATGAGTATGATTCCAGAGCAGAAAAATCAACCTTTGAGGTGGTGAAGATCAAAAGCCCATGTCATGCTCTGTTTGGATGGCCGGCTTATGCCAAGTTCATGGCTCGGCCATGTTATGTATATTTGCAGCTCAAGATGTCGGGCTATAAGGGCACCATCATAGTACATGGGAGCTGGAAAATAGCTTTGGAGTGTCAAGAATGTGATGCTGCCTATGATGAATCTGTTTGTGCAACAGAGGAGTTAAAGTTTTACAAGGATCATGTTGACCTGGCAGACATGACGTCATTAAAGAAACCAACAATAGAGCATGAGCCGGTGTTGAAATTCAAATCATCTGATGACACCAAGATGGTTGACTTTGTGCCTGGCGACTCATCCAAACAGTTCATCATCAGTGCAAACTTGGATCCAAATAGGAAAGCTCGCTCATCGAGTTCATCCGTGAGAACCGGGATATCTTTGCATGGAAACCTTCAGACATGCCGGGTGTCCCGAGGGAACTCGCTGAGCACACTCTCAATATTGATCCAAAGTTTAAACCTGTCAGACAGTTTCTCCGACAGTTCAATGAAGAAAGGCGCAAGGCCATTGGAGAAGAGGTGGCCCAGCTCTTGGCAGACGGGTTCATCATGGAAGTCTTTCACCCAGAGTGGTTAGCCAACCTGGTGCTTGTACTAAAAAAGAATGGCACCTAGCGTATGTGTTTGGATTACACCGATCTGAACAAGGCTTGTCCAGCTGATCCTTTTGCCCTCCCCCATATTGATCAGATCATCCATGCTACGACGGGTTGCACACGTTTTAATTTCTTGCATGCTTATTCAGGTTACCATCAGATCAACATGGCGATCAAAGATCAGGAGAAGACGGCTTTTATCACTCCCTTTGGAGCTTTCTGCTATGTATCTATGCCTTTTGGGCTTAAGAGTGCCCAGGCGACTTATCAACGGTGTGTGCAGAATTGTCTTCATAATAAGATTGGACGTAATGTTCATGCCTATGTGGATTATATAGTGGTAAAATCCAGGAAAGAGGAAACCTTGGTTGCGGATCTGAAAGAAACCTTTGATAATCTCCGGGTCTACAAAATGATGCTTAACTTGGCTAAGTGTGTTTTTGGAGTCCCAGCCGGCAAGCTCTTGGGTTTTTTGGTGTCCAACCGAGGTATTGAAGCTAACCCGGAGAAAATCAAGGCATTACATCCCGGGCCAAACCAACATGCATCAATGATGTTCAACGGCTGGCAGGTCGTGTTTCTGCTTTGAGCCGGTTCATAAGCCGGTTAGGGGAGAAGGCAATGCCTTGTATCATATGATGAAGAAAACAGATGATTTTGTTTGGAGCGATGCTGCAAACTCTGCTTTTGAAGATCTGAAGACATAGCTGCTACCTCTTTTAGCATTGCATTGGTTTTCCCCAAAGAGGAAGGGATGATGCAGCAAAGTAGCGTAAGTATTTCCCTCGGTTTTTGAGAACCAAGGTATCAATCCATTAGGAGGCTACGCGCGAGTCCCTCGCACCTTCACAAAACAAATAAATCCTCGCAACCAACGCAAATAGGGGTTGTCAATCCCTATAGGGCCACTTACAAGAGTGAGATCTGAGAGATATGATAAGATAAAGTTTTTGGTATTTTTATGATAAAAGATGCAAAGTAAAATAAAGGCAAAGTAAATAGCAAAGTAAATAACTAAGTGGTAGGAGATTGATATGATAAAGAGAGACCCGGGGGCCATAGGTTTCACTAGTGGCTTCTCCCGAGAGCATAAGTATTCTACGATGGGTGAACAAATTATTGTTGAGCAATTGGCAGAATTGAGCATAGTTATGAGAATATCTAGGTATGATCATGTATATAGGCATCACGTCCGAGACAAGTAGACCGACTCCTGCCTGCATCTACTACTATTACTCCACTCATCGACCGCTATCCAGCCTGCATCTAGAGTATTCAGTTAAAAACAGAGTAACACATTAAGCAAGATGACATGAGAGGGATAGACTCATGCAATATGAAGAAAACCCCATCTTGTTATCCTCGATGGCAACAATACAATACGTGCCTTGCTGCCCTTACAGTCACCGGGAAAGGACACCACAAGATTGAACCCAAAGCTAAGAACTTCTCCCATTGCAAGAAAGATCAATCTAGTAGGCCAAACCAAGCTGATAATTCGATGAGACATGCAAAGATAACCAATCATACATAAAAGAATTCAGATAAGATTCAAATATTATTCATAGATAGACTTGATCATAAACCCACAATTCATCGGTCTCAACAAACACACCGCAAAAGGAAGATTACATCAAATAGATCTCCACAAGAGAGGGGGAGAACATTGTATTGAGATCCAAAAAGAGAGAAGAAGCCATCTAGCTACTGACTATGGACCCATAGGTCTGAAGTAAACTACTCACACTTAATCAGAGATGCTATGGTGTTGATGTAGAACCCCTTCATGATCGATGCCCCCTCCGACGGAGCTCCGGAACAGGCCCCGAGATGGGATCTCGGGGATACTAAAAGTTACGGTAGTGGAATTAGGGTTTTGGCTCCGTATCCAATCGTTTGGGGGTACGTGGGTATATATAGGAGGAAGAAGTACATCGGTGAAGCAACAGGGGCCCCACGAGGGTGGAGGGCACGCCTGGGGGGTAGGCGCGCCCCCCTACCACGTGGCCTCCTGTTACGTGGCTTGACATAGGGTCCAAGTCTCCTGAGTTGTATTCGGTGAGAAAATCACATTCCCAAAGGTTTCATTCCGTTTGGATTCCGTTTGATATTCCTTTTCTTCGAAACCGTAAAACAGGCAAAAAACAACAATTCTGGGCTGGGCCTCCTGTTAATAGGTTAATCCCAAAAATAATTTAAAAGTGAATAATAAAGCCCAATAATGTACAAAACAGTAGATAATATAGCATGGAGCAATCAAAAATTATAGATACATTGGAGACGTATGAACAACTTGCTGAGCTGCCGGTCCTTGCTGCTCTAGTTGAGAAAGAGCCACTGTTGTTATACGTGGCCGCCAACTCACGAGCTGTTAGTGTAGCTATTGTGGTGGAGCACAAGGAGACTGGCAAGGAACATCTGGTTCAATGGCCGGTTTACTACATTAGTGAGATGTTAATTGAATCCAAGCAACGATATCCACATTGGCAGAAGCTCGTATATCGGGTGTTTATGGCAAGCCGGAAGCTTAAACATTATTTTCAGGGTCATCCAATCACTGTGGTCAGCTCTACTCCTTTGGGAGACATCATTCAAAACAGAGAATCCACTGGACGAGTCGCCAAGTGGGCCATTGAGCTTGGGTCTCATGGGTTGAAGTACGTACCACGTACTGCGATCAAATCTCAAGCATTGGTTGACTTCATTAATGACTGGACGGAGATGCAGATGCCAGAAGAGAAACCATACAACACATACTGGAGTATTCATTTTGATGGGTCCAGACAGTTGGAAGGCTCAGGGGCTGGAGTTGTTTTAACCTCTCCTCGAGGTGACAAAATTTGTTATGTGTTACGGCTGATGTTTCCTTGCACTAACAATGCAGCGGAGTATGAAGCCTTGCTCCATGGTCTTCGAGTGGCAAAATAGATGAGTTTGAGCCGGGTCAGATGTCTTGGCGACTCAGATTTAGTGGCTCAACAGGTGTCAGGCAAGTGGGATTCCAAGGATCCTCTCATGGCGGCTTATCGCCGGGAGGTTGATGCTCCTGCAGGGCATTTTAAAGGTTATCAGGTGGAGCACACTGACCATAGGAAGAACGAAGCGGCTTATGCTTTAAGCCGGTTGGGGTCTCAGCGTAAGCCGGTACCACCTAACACCTTTTTGGATGTTTTGCATAACCCGTCTGTCAAGTTGCCCACAGAAGAAGATTTAGTCGTTCCTGACCCGGAGGCGCAATTGGTGGCGGCTCTTTATGTCATCCTAGATTGGACAATGCCGTTCTTGTTTTACATGACCCGGGGAGAGTTGCCAGCGGATGAGACTCTAGCTCGACAAATAACCCGGCGGTCTAAGTCAATGACGATTTCAGATGGAGAACTATACCATCGCAACGTCTCTGGAGCGTTTCAGCGGTGTGTTTCCCCCAAAGAAGGCCAAGAAATACTTCGTGAGATCCATGAAGGCGATTGTGGTCATCATGCCGGGTCAAAATCTCTGGTGGCCAAGGCTTTTCGTCATGGTTTTTACTAGTTGACGGCTCACGCTGATGCAGAGATTTGGTCAGCAGATGTGATGGATGTCAAAAGTTCGCATGATGAGCACATGTGCCGGCTCAAGAGCTCCGGATGATTCCAATCACTTGGCCGTTTGCAGTCTGGGGGCTTGACATGGTTGGACCTTTTAAAAGGTCTAAGGATAAAAATACACATCTCTTGGTGGCAGTTGATAAATTCACTAAGTGGGTTGAGGCGGAGCCAGTAAGTAAGTGTGACGCGGCCACGATGGTTCAATTCATGAAAAAGGTGATCTTCCGTTTTGGTTTTCCACACAACATTATCACATACAATGGCACTAATTTATCCCAAGGGGCTATGGAGGAGTTTTGTCAACATGAACATATTCGGCTTGATGTTTCTTCCGTAGCTCATCCCCAATCTAATGGTCAAGCTGAGAGTGAAAATCAGGAAATTTTAAAAGGTCTCAAACCCCAGCTTATGGTTCCCTTACAACGAACATCGGGTTGTTGGGTAGAGGAATTACCCTCGATGATGTGGAGTATCAATACCACACCTAACAGGTCTACCGGTTACACACCTTTTTCATGGTGTATGGAGCAGAAGCAGTGTTGCCTAGTGACATCCTTCATGACTCGCCCCGCGTGGCGGCTTATGTTGAAGATAATAATGAACAAGCCAGACAGGATGCACTCGACTTGTTAGATGAAGAAAGAGACTTAGCAGCAGCTCAATCAGCAATTTATCAACAGTACCTGCGCCGTTATCACAACCGCCGGGTTAAGTCCAGAACTTTTCAGGAAGGCGACCTGGTGCTCCGGCTCATCCAGGATCTGTCAGATGCACACAAGTTATCCCCACCTTGGGAAGGACCCTTTGTGGTCAGCAAGAACTTAAACAACGGGTCATATTACCTCATTGACGTTCGAGAGCACAAAGACTCGCGTAAGTCGGAGGAGGAGACCCGCCGGCCATGGAACATTGATCAACTTCGGCCATACTACACCTGAGCCACCGGCTCTCATCATGTACATACTTTAACATTGCATATACCATGACAAGTAATAAAGCAGGACCATTGGTCTCTTTTCTTTTCAAAAAATTACATATATTTGTTATGTTTTATTTTCAACTGACTATTAAGGAGCTTATCATATTTGAATCAAGTCTAACCTTTTTTGGTCCAGCTTATGATCGTATTTGAATCTAGCTGCAATATCATGGTCACTTGGGGGCTTCCTGTTCAAACATAGGTCGTATTCAAACCAAAGAGAACATAGCTGTCATAACCCTCTTGATCGGCTCAAGGCCAAACTCACTTGGGGGCTTCTTGATCGTATCCAAATCATAGCTTAACCCCTTTTGGGTCCGACTTGGATCGTATTCGAATCAGGGTTGTTAAAAACCTTTCAAGGTCATTTGGGGGCTTCATGTTCAAACATAGGTCGTATTCGAACCAAAGAGAACATAGCTGTCAGTTCCCTCTTGATCGGCGCAACGCCAAAGCCACCTGGGGCTATATGGTCGTATTCGAACCTTAGCTTAACCCCTTTGGTCCGGTTTACTGATCGTATTCGAATCAGAATCCCCCAACCTTTTCAATACAAGGTTAAATTATACTTATTATCTATTGTTTGCCTTTTAATTTTTTGTTGTCTCAATATTACAAACAATTAGCCTCGTCTTCTTCGCCGGCTGGACTATTTGACAACAAAGCCACCAAGGTATGATGATCATTGAGTATTCAGAAGCATTGACTTCTCAAAAAAAATTGTGTTATCAACTTCATTACCCGGGTCATTTAAACTGGCGGTCTAAGGATCAAAGGTACATGTATGGTTATTGTTTATACGCAATTGCCTGCTACATTAACCAACAGGTTAGTTTCAGCCTTGTTCTCTTTTTTCTGTTTCTGTTTTTTATTATGGTAAACATATTGGCTGTAAGCCGGGTGTTCTAACCCGTTCTGTACTAAGCCTCCAAGACAGTCTTTTCCCTTGTATCTATAGGAACAGAGCTGAAATATTACAGGGACAACCATAAGTATGATGCACATATTGACATCAGGAAACACAGAATCACATATAAGTGTTTTATGTGTGAGGGCATAAGAAAAGCATAGTGTTTTCATAGCTAAACTATTACAAGGTTTTTATAAACCCATGAAGATGATTATTGCTCCTCCCTTGCCGGTTCACCGCCCTCTGTTGGCTGGAAGCTAGGTTTTGACCAGTCAAAACCATTCACGGCGACAAATTCAGCTTCTTCGTCGATCAGGCCGGCCGGGTCAACTTCCGGGGCAAATGTATTTTCTCTCACAGGCGGGATAAAATCTGTCACCTTGTATGAGGGAGTTTTCAACATCAAAACTCGGCTCGTATTTGTCGATGTTGGTGTCATCTCCAAGGGTAGTTGCCTGAGGTCGGACTACGCGCACGCAAGCCATGAAGTCATCCTGCTCAAAGGGAGATCCGTCTTCCTTCACGGTGGGATAGCCTCTAGCCACCTCCGCCGGTTCTATGTCTGGCACCCAAGCCTTGGAGCGGCTCAAGGCAGTCAAAGCTCCAGCTCGCGCACAGGAGCGCTTCACTTCTTGAAATCTGGCAGGCAGGATTGACAGTTTCTTCCAGACGTCGCTGAGCCGGTTGGGTCCTTGATTGGCAGGAGAGATGGCGGCAAGTGCCCGTTGTGCGCCAATATACAGTTGTTCTACTAAGGTATACACTGCTTTTAGTTTAATCAAAGGATCTTGGCTCAGGTTTTTGCTTCGTGGGCCTGCACATATTTTATACACAAAGTCAGCTAGCGGCTTATATTCTGGATGAGTAAAAAGTACACAAGATTAAAGACAGACAGCTTACCAAGGATGGAGGCCACCATTTGAGACACCCGGCCCTTTAAATCGTTCAATTCTGTTGAAACCTCTTCAAGGGCTGCTTCGTCCTTTTCGGCACGTTGTGTCAGAAGCGTTTTTTCCTCTGCCCAAGTTTTCTTCTTGGCGATGAAGCTGGTCTTTAAATTTTCCGTCTCAGAGAGACTTATTTGCAGTTTGGAGTTAGCAGATTTGATTTCTGCCTCCTGACTCGCTAGCCGGGTCTTCGCATCAGTCAATTGCGAGTTCAGTTCACATAAGGCATTCTACAAAAAACACCCAGATGAGTCAAGATTTTGCTTAAAGTTCAAAAATGAAGATTCAAGTCTCAAGTACTTTACAAAAAACCACTTGACACTTGGGGGCTAATGTATGCCAAAACAAATTTTTATGACTCTAAAGACATACTTTAAGTCCCAAGTACTTTACAAAGTAACAGCACTTGGCACTTGGGGGCTAATGTATGCAGTTCAGCAAGTTTCTCAAGGTTAAGCCGGAGTATTAAGTCCTTTGAATATGGTACAAAACAATTTAAAGTACTGACTCATTTATGATCAAAAGGAACCGGCCCTTGGGGACTATAGGTGAAGCTTTGTTCTATTTTAGTGAATTCAAGAAAAGTTTCAAAGGTAAAGGTCTTGGCCTATATTATAAAGTCTACAGATCATTCCAGTTCTCTCATAATCTGAAGACTTGGCGGCTGGAGGAATATAGATAAGCCAGAAGAACATACCTCGTATTTCAACTGCAACTGTGTGACCATTTCGATCTCAGAGTCGCGACTGGAGTGCACATGGCTGAGATAGCAGGATAAAATATCATTGGCATTTAGATGATCATAATTGGCAACGTTAAAGCGCACTTTCTGCCTCTCCAATGCCTCTTGTTTCGTTGTGTGGCGAGCCGGCATGGTTGGATTCCCCGGCTCAATAAAATGGCTCGCGGTGATCAAAACATCTTGTGCAGACGGTGGTGGCGTGTTGGTTGAGTTTGATGGTCCAGTTGCGGAAGGGTTCACAGTGGTCTCATCAAACGATGACTCAGAACGATTTGCTTCTGCATCGACAGGCTGGTCTTCTGGAGCGTTAGTTAATGGAGGAGAAGATGGCCTGGCCGGGTCAGATGCAAGCATTGGTGGGTCTTCCACCGGTTTAGCTGCCTTTGCCTTCTTGGACTTATCTTGGCCACTAAGAGAAATGTTGCAGGACTGTGAGTATAAAAATACAATTTGAACAACCTGAAAAAGGAGGATTTTTCATTACCCAGGGGCAGTCTTGAAGGCCGGAAATTGAGTCTGTGATGAGTCGCCAGAAGAGCGAGACACCTCCTGAAAAGATAAAATAAAGTTAAAGTAATGCAAGGGAAAGTATCCATTAAACAGAGTTAAGGACAAAAGAAGTAAATCTCATTCCGGCACCTCTGAGGAGTTTGTTGAAGAACAACAGCTAGTTTGTCTTCGGTCTGGGCTTGACGGCGGCTCTCATGTTGCTGCTTTTTCAATATAAAGTTGGGATCCAAGTGAGCTAAAGGGTTAGAAAACCTTACTTTACGAATCACTTGTCGAATTTTTTGTCTTGGCAAGGGCTCTTAGTCGGAGGAAATGATAGTTACCTCTTCTTCCATGGCCTGACTGGCCCCAGTGTCATCCTGGTAATGATCAATGTTAATAAGATTATTAAAAAATTGGCCAACGGAATGAAGGGCTACCTCCGACTCAGATGTATCGTCAAGCTTCATCCAATCTTCAGAAGTGTTCTTCTTCTTTTTCGACCTCCGGTCGTCTTCTTGGCGTTTATGGCTGCGAACCTCGCTTTCTTGCAGCCTCGTTGTCATATTTAACTTTCCAGAAGTCAGAGTTGGCCTACAGACAGGTAAAAACACGATGAAAAGGTCAAGCAAGTATTAAACAATGCGGCTGGGAAAAATACAAAGGAGAAGAGATCAGAAAATCCTTACTTCCAGCACCGAGTTAAGCTTGCAGAAGGGGTTTAACCTGACAATACTGCAATCTTCGTATTTCCCGTTCACCAGAAGGGTTGACATTGAAACAATATCTTCTTCTATTAATTGAGTGGGGCTGTGACGAAGAGATTCATCCGGGCCTCCACCATACTCATAGATCAGCTTTGACCGACGGCTTAGAAGGATGACCCACCATGAGATCCAGCAGCGGGTCAGATCAACTCCAGTTAACCCATTCCCTAACAGAGCATTAATCCTTTTGATGGATGGTATCAGCTTTCTGCATTCAGCGGCAGTGAGCTTGTCACGAAGCATGAACTTGGAGTCAAGACGTTCGGGGCGATAACCCGGCAGTGGCCTCTCGTTTGCCGGTGAAATGTCTTTGCAGTAAAACCAAGTCTGATTCCAGTCTTTTGGATGACTAGGCAAGACTATGAGGGGGAAGACAGCGCCCTGCCGGCGTTGAATTGAGATGCCCCCAAGCTCTAAGCTAAGGCCGTTGGTGCACTCGTTCTGCCAATTCAGATAAAAGTATTCTCTAAACAGCTCCACGGCCGGCTCTTGTTGAAGATACACCTCACAGAGCACTTGGAAGTTACAGATGTTAGATATGGAATTGGGCCCAATATCTTGAGGGTGGAGTTTGAAAAAGTGGAGGACCTCTCTGAAGAACTTTGAGCCGGGCAGTGAGAAGCCACGGTTCATATGGTCAGTAAAAACAATCACCTCACCTACCCTTGGATTGTGCCGTTCTTCGTCCGAGTTAGGGGCACGGTAAGACATGACGTCTTTTCCTGGCAGAAATCTTATGGTGAAGAACTCTTTCAAACGTTCCTCAGTTATGGTTGAGGGAACCCAGTTACAGATGGTTGGTGCTTTGGACGGCATGATGTTCAAAGATGAACTGAAAAGGAAGACAACATGCCGGTTCAATTCAATGGTGATATTAACAGTTAAGTGATGATGATGCAAATAAGTAATGGTGGCTTAATTAAGGCCTAATGTCATATAAGGAAAAGTAAGCTGGCACAGTAAGCCACCATGACTGCAAATATTTGAAGAAAGAAAATTTACCTACAAATTTAGCTAAGTGTTAAGACAAACAAGTTTCCTAAATTGCTTGGTATTATTCCAGATCAGTTGGTTATTCAAAATCCAAAAAAAATTCTAGACCTAAAAAGTTTGGTGCAGAGGAGTCCGTAAGTTCTAATGAGGTCTTTGAACCAGAGAAAGAGATCTGTGGGTATCAAGAGTAGGCACAAAACCACTACCGCACAAGCATACGTATCTTTTTGGATCAAGAAGAACTGTGGTGGAAGAACTGCGAAGAACAACGATGAACCATGAAGAACACGTAGGAGCCTGGAAACCCTAATGTAGATCTGAGAAATGAAAGGAAGAATACTTACTGTCGCAGTTCTTCTGCGGAGGTCGCCGCCATTTCTTTGGACCGATTCGGGTTGATGCAGCGGCCAAGGTCGACAGAGACGAAGGAGAAGCACGACGGCGGTGAGGCTCGAGCAGCAGGAGGGTTGGGAGAGGAAGAAGACGGAGAGATAAAAGAATGAGGAAGGCCGAGCGTGCCTATTTATAAGGAAAATGTGAACAGACAGGCGCGAAAATAGAGGGATAGCCGAATAATGGTTATCCAACTACACAGACGCCTCGATTCTCAGAAGACATTAAAGATGAAGATCCATTGGGAGACGACGTCATAAAAGTTTTTTGCGTTTTCAAGAGATGACGTCATGGCGGGTTACAAGAAATTCTGCAAAGATAAGAACATGGATTTTGTTTAAGTGTTGAAGATGGACAAAGAACGAAGTTCAAAGTCAACCTGGGGCCTAATGTTGGGGATATAACTATCAGTTATGACCCGCCCAGGAGGGGCTAGGTCAGCCACAATGGCGGGTTACACAAGAAGCCCTGTAAACCTTAAAGACGATAGTTTGTCAAATCTTATAGAAGGACCAATGGCCTGGAGGCAGCTTAAGGCCCGGTATTGTGAACCGCTGTATGTAAGGAAAGACTTGTAAAGAAAGGCATGTAAAAGAAGTCACCGAGCCAGCCGGCACTCTGTAGAACACCAGGCGTCAACCCGTGTATATAAGGGGACGACCCGATGGCGGCTTAGGGCAAGAAACAGGAGATCGATAACCAAGCCGGTGAGTTAAGCCTCTTGGTGATCGAACCCCCAGCAATACCAACACAACTAGACGTAGGCTTTTACCTTCATCGTAAGGGGCCGAACTAGTATAAAACCTCTCGTGTCCATTGTCCCGATTAACCCCTTTAGGCTTCCTAGTTGTGATGGCCCTACGACTAAGTCCTTTCTCTAGGACATCTGTCGTGACAATTCCATGACAGATTTCATCACTGGATTTCCCAAATCACAGACAAGGAGGTGGCGGCGCGGCGAGGTCGGCAGGGTGCGCCGACAAGGTCACGGTGGAGCGCGGCGCGGAAGGGAGGCGCTCAGGTGGCGGCGGCGCGTGGGCCGGGAGGGCCCCGCGCGGGCCTGGCGGGCCGGGGGTGGTGGACGCTCTAGGGTGCCACGTGGCGGCATCCAATTGGTGCAGGCGCGGCAGCGATTTTCATCCGGTGGGATCCCGACATGTCCAGCGGTGGAGAGGGGCTAGGCTAGGGTTTCCTCTGTGCGAATTTTTGGGGGTAGGAGTGTCCAAATGGATTGTAGTTTTCGACCACACGATCGTGATCCGACGGTGGAGGACATGGAAGAGGTTTGGATGGGTTATTGGGCCTTTTTGGAGGGGTGTTGGGCTGCAACACACATGAGGCCTTTACAGTTCCCCGGTTAACCGTTGGAGCATCAAACGGACTCCAAATGACACGAAATTTGACAGGCGGTCTATCAGTGGTGTACCAAGGCCACTTGGCAAATCTCGGTCCATTCCGAGAACGTTTAACACCCTCTCACGAAAAGAGGCAAGAGGGGTGCGCTGGTGCACGTAGGAGTGTCAGATCGTGAAACGGACAACAGGGAAAATGCTCGGATGCATGAGACGAACACGTATGCAAAAGAGATGCACATGACGACATGATATGAAATGCATGACATGAAGAAAATGCAAAACGAAGACAAAAGCCAAATCATGAAGGGAATCTCATAACTTAAAGCCGAAAATGGAAGAGTCAGAGTTACAAATATGGCAAGTTACATCTGGGGTGTTACACCTGCCGAGGACCGACTGACTCCGGTGGGCCGTCAAGCCCTGTCCGTAGAGACAGCCGCTCCCATGGCAGAAGAAATGCCTTTGGTCCTTGCTGTCGAGCCCCAGGCTCCGGCATGGGCACAACATACCATCCGATTCCTCCAAAAAGGGGAGCTTCCTGAGGAGCAGGAAGAAGCGG
Source organism: Triticum aestivum (assembly GCF_018294505.1). Lineage (NCBI taxonomy): Eukaryota > Viridiplantae > Streptophyta > Magnoliopsida > Poales > Poaceae > Triticum > Triticum aestivum. The sequence continues at coordinate 351,027,999 of NC_057803.1, forward strand.
AGAAAGTAGCCCGTCGGTCTGCCATGTATTAGTTTGTCCATGACGTCCTATACAGAAAGAGATCGAATGGTGTGAAATTGAAGTGCATTCCCCGGGAGGAAGGACTGGAGCTGTTGGCAGAGATACAAGGAGGCATATGTGGCTCCCACATAGGGCCGAGGGCCCTTGCCAGCAAGGCATTCCGGCAAGGTTTCTGCTGGCCCACTGCCCTCCAGGATGCAACAACACTAGTAATCAAGTTTGAAGCGTGTCAGTTCCGTTCAAAGAAGCTTCATCAACTAGCTCAAGCCCTTCAAACACTTCCTCTTTCCTGGCCATTCTCGGACTGGGGGCTCGACATCCTGGGCCCTTTCCCCCGCGTCGTCGGGGGCTTTGTGTACTTGTTCGTTCCGATCAACAAGTTCACAAAGTGGCCAGAGGTGGAAGCAGTGAGGAAGGTGACAACACAGTTAGCCGTCAAGTTCTTCAAGGGGCTAGTGTGTCATTTTGGTGTGCCAAACAGAGTCATCACCGACAACGGCACGCAGTTCACAAGCCACACCTTCATGCAATACACCCGAGACCTCGACAGCAGGGTCTGTTTCGCTTCCGTGGCACACCCACGGAGCAACGGCCACGCGGAGAGGGCAAATGCTGAAGTGTTGCGAGGCCTGAGGACAAAGACTTTTGACAGGCTGCACAAGAGCGGAAAGCGCTGGATTGATGAGTTGCCGACGGTTCTTTGGTCGATCAAAAGGACGCCAAATCGAGCCACCGGCCAAACACGCTTTGCCCTCGTATACAGGGCAGAAGCAGTTCTCCCCATGGGACTCATATATGGGTCACCTCGAGTGCTCGCTTATGACGAGCTTGAGCAACAACAATAGCGGCAAGATGACGCAACGCTCCTTGAGGAAGATCGTCTTCGAGCGGCTCTGTGAGCAGCACGCTACCAGCAAGCCTTGCGGCGCTACCATAGCCGCAAGGTTCATGCCCAAAGCCTTGAGAAAGGCGACCTTGTTCTTCGACGCATTCAGTCGGCCAAGAATTCCAACAAGTTGACACCGAAGTGGGAAGGCCCTTATCGGGTAATATGAGTCACCAGGCCTGGTGCAGTCCTCCTAGAGACCGAACGTGCTATTCCAGTGAGCAACTCCTAGAACATTGAACATCTTCGCAAGTTTTACCCATAACACGCGGTTGCCGGGCCGCCTGGGAACCCACCTTTTGTACAAGCCTTGCCGGCAAGGCATGTAACCCTCTGTACAAAGCCAGGCGCAGACCTTGAGCATAAATAAATGAAGAGCTGGTGCCCTAAGTTTTAGCATGCATGCTAGGTTAAGTCTCTCCCTCGGTTAGGGTTGATAATGCATAGCAGTGACTAACCACTAGCCTAGTGGTCGAGTGTGCGTCTTTCTGGCTTCTTTGGTTCGCAGGGCACGTGGACACTTCTGCTGAGCCTCTTGGGAGAAAGAAAACAGACCAGCGCTCCGGCCTCGGTAAGCCAAGACTGTTGGGGGCTGAAGACACAAGGATCTAACAACTGCAAGCCAAAGTTGCTGGGGGCTATGGATTCACAAAAGTCCTTCATCCCCTGTTGTGCATTTCCGTATAGAACTGGGACAAATGAAACCTTGTTTTGCTCCAAGACCATTGTGCTCCCCCTTTTTTGTGCCAAGTCCCTGGGACAGAACCGGGTCGTAGACACGGTGGCAAGGAAATAAACGAAGGGCCTAACTCTACTTTGCCCCTGCCTACGCCAAAAGCGTGAGAATGGTCAACTCAAGTCAGGGGACGGCAAGGCCTGTTGCCGGGTGACAATGTTTATCTTAAAAATAACAAGGATTCGTTCTTTGGCATGGGCCTCGCTGACGCATAGAGAACCCGACAAACACCCTTTTTCATTAAAAACATCCCATATAGGTACAGTTCATGCGGAATTAAAAACGTGAGCATAGGGATTACAAATTTTAAATCTAACAAGTGCCCGCAGGCTTACAAACTAAAAGGAGATAAGATGCCCATAATCCCTTTCTTGCCCCCTCCTCAGAAGGTGGAACAAGATGGTATGAGGGCAAAAAGAGCGCCTAGGCGAGGTGCGTGGTGCAGTAGGGACAAAGACAATGTCCCGGTGCTGGGAGGGGAGCTGGAAGATGAGGCAGTGGGCCGACAATACACGACGAAGGCGTCGGTGCCCGCGTACTCCGACTTGATGGCCGCCGCCCGCCTTCTTCGCCTTCTCCGGCCCTCCTACGCCAGCCGCCGAACGAAACGAGGGGAGCGCCCCGATGGAGAGGTTGACGAGGTAGGCCCTCGGCAGGCCGCACGATGTAGGGCGGGGCGACGCGGTCAGTTGGAGACGAGGTTGACGTGACCCCGCTCGACGCTCTCGTCGTCGCTGTCGCTATCCTCCTCATCACTCCCGATTGAAGAGGAGTCTTCATCGTCGGAGGAGCTCTCCACGCAGCACATCAGGCGAGTTCCAAGATCTCCAAAGACCTTGGCGGAGAGCAGGCCACCCTCCATTAACTTGAAGTACAGGACAAGCCCCGCCATCAGGCTATGGATGCGAGTGAACATCTTCCATCTGCAGTGGAGGTACATGACGTGAGGAGCGGGGAAGTCGACATAGACCTGCGTGTCGCCGTTCCCGTAGCCCCTCATGTGCAACATGAGTGTCTGGTGTGGATTGAGCTCCATCTCCCGAGCAAATGGGGTACAGAGACAAAGGTGGTGACGCGGTGGCCGGCGCAGCCTGATGAAGAACTCGCAGGGCAGGTCCCCGACATGGCCCTCCATCGGGGGAGGCATCGCTGGCAGAGGCGAGGCCGATGCGCCTCCTCTCCCCCCTATCCCCCAAGTGCCACATCGACCTCGGCCTCGCCCCCTCCCCCTTCCTCTCGTGGCCGGCTCCGCCGCCACGAGCTCTTGGGAAGGAGGGACACGCTGACGAGCAGCAACCCTCGCCGCCACCGGTGCCTCCTCTTGCCATGGCTGATGGAAGAAATGAGCTAAAGTGAATGGAGGATGGATTCTCGTAGAATGTGGGATGACATCCCCCCCTCATTATAAAGGGGCGATGTCGAGGCTCCGTCGCCCCACTCAACCAATCCAGCCACCGGAGGCGGATGGAATCAGAACCGACCCGCTGCCCAATCAGCAACGGTTTGGTTTCCCGCCTCCAACGCCTGCCACCTGCATGGGGGACACATGGCGAGCAAGCAGAATTGAGGGGACGGGTGAGGCGACTGTTCCCCACCCCGTGATCGTGGGGGACTGACACCTTGAAGACCACGACCCGAGTCCACGCAAGTAAATGAGCCACGCCCCTGCACCTCCCTCTTTTTACAGGGAAGGCGCGAGCCGCCTCTTTACCATGATGTGGCGCATGCGTGCGGAAAAACGCCCCATGCATGACCCCCATGTCACGCACGACCCTCCACATCGCATGTTCAAAGCAAGTCGTGGGGAAGCGCAGCAGACGAGAAGTTACTGCGAAAAAATCCACCCCACCTGCTCGCGCACCGTTCTGGGCCTAGCCCAACAACGGGGCGCGCTTATGTGTGGCCCAGGCCCGGGGTCTCCTGTCGGTGTACAAAAGTAGGGGCTCTTCTTTTGTCCCCTTTACTTATGCACAGGCAGTCAGAGCCGTGCGCCACGGCCACACTTAGTAGGGTAGAGGAGGGAAGCCGGAGAGAAGGCGAAACACGAGACAACTAAGGCAACACCAAGACTAGAAGCACAGGAGAGCAAGAGCGCACAGTGGACTCCCTCGAGAAGATCCTTGCCGAGGCAGCCTCCGCATCCCTGGCAAGAGCCTTTCCGGGGCAATTTCCCCGATGCCAGCAGAGCAAGCCACCCTTGAGCCCATAGGCTCCAACCCAACCAACTACATTGGAACCAAGGCTCGGGAGGCGCCTCTATGGTGGCATGCAAATCTTCATCAAGATCATAAACATGTGAGATCAGATAAGGACCATAAGACGGCGACCCTCGGCGGGATCCTAGCTGAGGAAATCCACAAGACCCCTGGCAAGACCCTTGCCGGGGACGACTGCAACGCCACAGCAGCACCCTTGCTGGGCCCCTGGCAAGACCCTTGCTGAGGGCATCAGCAAGGCCATCGCCAGGCCCACGCCAACCAAGACTCCACCATCGTCCCCAAGCAGCTTCTAGCTCAACCAGCTGGGCAGGCACCTGTGTGGCGACTGGCGGCCTCTACACCTACTCAGCAAGCACCTGCGTGGCGGCATGCGACCCTTCATGAAGGCTCCACCACCGCGCCAGCCCAGCAGCCAGCTAACGTGGCGCCACGATACCTCATCAACTCGGACGCGTGTCGAGGCCAGGCGAGGCGGCGACAGCTGGGACGTGCTTCTCTAGCATCCCCGATAAAGCAAGGAGGGCACGTCGGCAATGCATTAAATGTGTTTGTCTATCGGTCCTAGAGGACAGGCTTGTCCACTATAGACCTTTTCCACCTCCTGTGTGCCACTGTGGCAACCCCTTTTTCCTATAAAAGGAGGCCCGAGAGGACCAGGAGAGGGATTCGGCTCTTTTGCGAAAGTTGCACCCCGTACCTAGCTCAAGAACACAAGAACACTCAAATACATCCACCAAAGCAGGATTAGGGTATTACACATCTTTGCGTCCTGAACCTAGGTAAAAGATCCATGTGCTTCCTGTCAGGCCTGCTCTTCGTACAACCTCACGCCCGCCAAACATAAAAGGGATCCCAGTTACCCCATAGGCGTCGTTTCCACTGACAGGGGGCGCGCCCTCCACCCTTGTGGATAGCCAGTGGGTCCCCTTTGTTTGATTCTTTCGCCAATTTTTATATTAATTCCAAAAATATTCTCTGTGAAGTTTTAGGTCATTCCGAGAATATTTATTTTTGCATAAACATAACACCAAGGCAATACTACTAAAAGAGCGTAAGTCCGTGTTATTTCCCCAAGCTAGAGTTCAAAACAAGGGCAAAATAGTTTGGAAAAGTAGATACGATGGAGATGGATCAACTCCCCCAAGCTTAACACATTGCTTGTCCTCAAGCAATTCAGTGACAAACTGAAAGTGATAAAGAAAAACTTTTACAAACTCTATTTGATCTTGTTGTTGCAAATATGAAAGGCAGCATTCAGGTTTTCAGCAAAGATTATGAACTAGCCATATTGACAATAATATTTAGGTCTCACATTTACTCATATCCATGGCATAATCAACTAGCGAGCAATAATAATAAATCTCGGATGACAACACTTTTTCAAAACAATCATGATTTGATATAACAAAATGGAATCTCACTAACCCTTTCTGAGGCTGCAAAACATAAATGCAGAGCACCCCTGAAGATCAAGGACTGACTAGACATTGTAATTCATGGTAAAAGAGATACAACCATAGTCATACTCAATATCAATTAATAAAAAAGCATACAAATGACAGTGGTGCTCTCTAACTGGTGCTTTTAATAAGAGGATGATGACTCAGCAGTAAAAGTAAATAGACATGCCCTGCACAGAAGGAAGCAGTGATTTGCCGAGGTGCCAGAGCTCGAGTTTTTGAAATACAGATGAATAATATTTTGAGCGGTATGCTTTCATTATCAACATAACAACCAAGATAACTCGGTATCTTCCATGCTAGATACTTTATAGGTGGTTCCCAAATAGAATGGTAAAGTTTTTACTCCCCCTCCACCAACAAGCACATTCCACAGCTAGTCTGAATCAACATGTACCGTCCAACTAACAACAATCCTAGGGGAGTTTTCTTCGAAGTTATATTTTGATTTGATTTGAGCATGGAACTGGGCATCCCAGATACCAGCCACTTTCTGGTGATTGATGAGCGGAGTCCACTCATCATGAGAATAACCCACCAAGCATGGAAGATACTAACATGCCTCGGTCGCTACATGAGCAATTCGGGCATACAAAACAAATTATTATTTGAAGGTTTAGACTTTGGCACATGCAAATTTACTTGGAATGACAGGTAAATACCACATATAGGTACGTATGGTGGACTCATATGGAACAACTTTGGGTTTATGGAAGTGGATGCACAAGCAGTATTCCCACTTAGTACAAGTGAAGGCTAGCAAAAGATTGAGGAGCGACCAACTAGAGAGTGACAATAGTTATAAACATGCACGAGTACGATATAAATCACCATGAACATAAATACCATCGAGGCTATGTTGATTTTGTTTCAACTACCACTACTGGGGAAAACCTTATACATAGAATCTTAGCAGCAGCACGGTATAAGAAGAGGCGCTACTGCTAATTAGCTGTAGCGCGGGATAAAAACAAGCCCTACTTCTACTTACTTAGTAGTAGCGCGGCTCGGTGGAAACACACTATAACTAAAATCGACCGACAATTCCCGCCACCCTAGGTTTAGCAATAGCACGCTCTTGCTAACCGCACTATTGATAAAGTAATAGTAGTCACACACTTTTTTGGATGACGCTATTGCTAATTTTGAAACTGGCCACATGGCGGGCCCTGCTTAGTAGTACCGCGCGTGCCAGAAGCGCGCTGCTGCTATCTTATTAGCAGTAGTGCGGTTTACGACGAGCGCTACTGCTAAGCCGCAGCATATACCACCTTTCCCTCCCCCTCCCCTCCCTCATCTCTCTCCTCACTTTCCCCTAACTCCCACCTCCTCTCTCCCTCACTTTGCTTCTTCCTCACTACTTCTCCCCACATTACTCTCCTTCTTCTACCTACCTTTCTCTCTCTTTATTACTCCTAGCTAACTACACCACCTCTATTAATGCATCTTCTTTCTCTTTTTCCTTCCCCCTCCACTAGTTGAAGTTGTCTCCTCCCAAATTAGCTAGCTAGGTAGATGCAGCATTTAGTGAAGTGACCTAAGTACCCCCTAACTAGATCTAGCCTTGTCAAGAAGAGCATTGTCCACTTTTGATCTCCCTACTACATCATCATCTCCACCGTGTGTTTGATCTCGAGATAGGTGATTAAAAATTCATGCTTTTGCAAGAATGGAAATATGTGTATGTGTGTGCGATATGACATAATCGGGCGATATGATGGAAATTGTGTGTGTTGCATGAGTTGACGCCAAATTGTGCATGTGAGTTGCTTATATTTTGCCGCAATATCGATTTATTTCTGTTTCAGCGAATTCCGGGCAAACTCTAGATGTATATGTCCTATTTTTAGGGAAGGTCATGCCGAATTTTTGTATGACTTTGATGCATGCACGCATTTTTTTAATCAATTTGTTTATTATTATCGTGCAGGCGTTCATGATGGCTAGTGGAACGATGGTGGACAGGTGGTTGTGGTCGGCGGTGTAGGACATGAAAGAAAATAACCGGATAGAGGTTTTTTGTCGCTGTTGAAGATGCAAAGGAATAGTTTGGCTCGACCCGTATGACGATGGTCATGTCGAAGCACACCTGCGCATGACTGGTTTCATGGATGGCTATACTTGGTGGATAATTGAAGATGTGGATGATGATGTTTAGGACACCAACAGGGCAGGCAATGACGACACGGGTCAAGACGAAGAGATGATCGATAATGGCAGTGGGGAAGAAGTTGGACATGGCGGAGGAGAAGAGGCTAGACATGGCAGTGGAGAGAACATGGACTCCAAGCCGTAGAGTTCGTCGGTAATAAGTTCAATCGTGCGGGACCCTCATGTTCAAGCACTGCTTCATCAGGAGACGAGTATTGAGAGAGCTTCTTCTAGAGAGGAGGCTAAGCTGCAGCAACTAGTGGTTGACTCGAACACTCCGTTGTATGATGGTTGCAATCCTGAGGTGACCCACTTGAGTTTGATGCTGCAACTCCTGAAGATGAAGGCTAAAAATAAACGTACCGACACTAGCCTCGATGAGAATCTCAAGTACCTAAAGGATGTTCTTCCTACGGGGAATCTATGTTCTACTAGTGTGCATGGGGCCAAGAAGATTGTGTGCCCTCTTGATCTGCCGCATGTTAGATACCATGCATGCATCAATGATTGCATAATTTATTGGAAGGAGCACGCGGAAAAACAAGTTGTCCGGTGTGCGATGCTTCTTGATATAAGAAGGCCGAGAAGAAATCTCCGTAGAAAGTTGTATTGTACTTACCGATCATTCCCCGTCTCCAGCAGTATTTCATAGCTCCCAAGGAATCAAAGCTCATGCACTGGCACACGGAGAGGAAGAAGCCCGATGATGGAGATGATCCGAAGCTGACACACGTCAAGGATGGAAGCCACTGGAGACCGTTGAATGGCTTCTATCAGTATTTCTAATGTGATGCAGGGAACATTATGCTCGGCGTGTGTATCGATGGCATGAATCCATTTGGCAACCAGAACAGCAACCATACCACATGGCCCGTATTTGTATGGATGTACAACCTCCCCCTTGGTTGTGCATGAAGTCGAAGTGCATTCGCGTGAGCATGCTGATTCAAGGGCCGAAACAACCGGGAAATAATATTAATCTATATCTGGGGCTACTTCAAGAGGAGTTAGACACGTTATGGAAAACACTGGCCAAGACAAGGGACGCCAGCAAAGGCGAGTATTTCTATATGAGAGCTGCGTTGATCACGATGGTGTACGACTATCTCGGTTACAGATATGTCGCAGGCCAGGTGTGCCATGGATATTGTGGATGCACGCCGTGCATGGATGATATGACGTCTCAGCATCTAATGTCAAGGAAAGATCGTGGGTCTGGGAAAATCGTGTACATGGTGCATCAAAGATAGCTCGAGAAGGATAAACTATGGAGATACATTCAATGGTGAGGCTGAGCACCGAGGACCTCCACGTAAGCGAAGCGGCCCCGAAATCGATGAGCTATTGAAAAACTGGGAAGAGTGCCCCACGCCGGGAAAGACGATGAAAATGGTGCCGGAGCCGCTGCTGAAGGTATGGAAGACGAGGTCTGTTTTCTGGGACTTGGAGTACTAGCACAAACTCGACACGCCTCATTGCCTTGATCAAATGCAATTCTATAAGAACGTCCTTGAGATCTTGCTTGCAACACTGATGAACATGCCGGATAAGACCAAGGATGGGCCGAAGGCAAGAAAAGACTTGCGAGATTTGGAGATTAGGGTAGATCTGCACATACCGCCCCGTAAAAAGTCGGAGGAGATAGAGACAGAGACGGAGATAGAGGCGCGGGAGGAGAAGGGCAAAAAAGTAAAGAGGATTATTGCCCCTTCTTGCTTCACCTTAAGTCCGGCTGAGATCGATCAATTCTTCAAGTGCCTTATCGGAATCAAAGTTAGTTCTGGTTACTGTGGCAAGATAAGCAGATATCTAGACACGAAGAAGAAAAGGTTCAACGGCATGAAGTCCCATGACTACATTTGATGATGACACAGATACTACCTGTTGCCCTTAGAGGGGAAATGGACAAGCACGTCCATGGCAATCTTATTGGTCTCTACAACTGTTTTGGCGTCATCCCTTGAAAGTCGATCAGTGTGAAGCAACTCCGAAGGCTATAGGAAGAGATCGTTGTCATACTAAATGATCTTGAGATGTACTTCCCGCCCATGTTCTTTGACATCATGGTGCATCTTTGTGTCCATATTGTGGACGACATACTAGACCTGGGGTCGTTATTCCTACACAACATGGTGTCGTTTGAGAGGATGAATGGGATCATCAAAGGATTCGTTCGTAACATGTCCCGTCCAGATGGAAGCATCGTCCAGGGCTATCTAACACAAGATTGTATCTCTTTCTGCAAGAATTTTCTATATGGCACTGACCAGCCTCCTGGTGTTGGTTTGCCTGTTAACAAGCATGATGGGAGGCTCAAAGGAGAAGGTCACTCCAACGACCGAAGGGGACTTCATGTGGCCTACTGAGATCGATGCAACAACTTTGACGGAGGAAACATGGTAGTGCTACAACACCTAGACCAGGTAGATCCATTCGTCGTACTGCACAAAGAAACGATCGCAAAGAAGTATCGTGACAGGGGGTATGCAGGACGGACATCGAAGTTACTAGAGAGCACAACTCCACTTTCCTGCATTGGTTCAAGGAGCATATAATTGCTAATCCCCCAAAAGAGGGCTCTAAGGATGGATTGCTCATATACGCCATAGTGCATGGCCCCTCGCCCAACCTCATCACCTATCATGCATACGATATTCAACGGATACACACTAGTACACGTCGGTGCTATACAAACGGTTTTAAACCCCTTTCCGCGACCGCATTTAGAACCGTCGCCTAGTGAGTGATGGCGATAGGGGGTCCTTCCAACACGACCCAGAAACCGTCGGGGATATGCCCTCCTAGCACACACGCTCGGCAAAATGAGGTTGTGTGTGACCGGGGAGCGCTCAAATACGGAAATACATACAGTAGAGCTAAAACTACAGTTATAGAGGCGAAATTGTTTCCAGTCGCAAGTACATCCCACACAGTCAGTCCCCGCTAAACGTTTCCCTTCGTATGTACATCCCACACGGTCTCTCCAGGGAAAACGTTTCCATTCACAAGTACATCACACCCAATTTTTCCCGTTAAATCGTTTGTGATAGCGTTTCCATTGCACACGATATGAACAATTTTATCGTTTGCGTTATTGAATGCATCACACACGGTGTGTAGAAGAAACTGTGTGGCAAAGGCTGTCCACGACACACAGTTATTATGTGCTAAACATTTTAGCAAGGTGGCCTAACGCAAACAGTTTTCAAGAGGATGTCGTGTGTGTAGTGGAGATTGATCGCACACTTAGTGGATCCTAGAAACGTTTCTGATCTCCACGTCTATTGCAGACGTTTCTCTTTTGCAAACCGTGTGCAGTGTAATCCCTAATTTGAAAATCACATGTTTTGAATTTGAAAGTAGGCAATCACTTATTTCATATCCAACCATGTTTATTACAAATATAGGTTCAACCACGAATGCATAATTCGATGCACAGGTGAGGGAGTCGTGGATTAGGGGGTCTCCGGACAGCCGGACTATATCCTTTGGCCGGACTGTTGGACTATGAAGATACAAGATTGAAGACTTCATCCCGTGTCTAGATGGGACTCTCCTTGGCGTGGAAGGCAAGCTAGGCAATACGGATATGTAGATCTCCTCCCTTGTGACCAACTCTGTGTAAGCCTAGCCCCTTCCGGTGTCTATGTAAACCGGAGGGTTTAGTCCGTAGGACAACATACAATCATACCATAGGCTAGCTTCTAGGGTTTAGCCTCTACAATCTCGTGGTAGATCAACTCTTGTAATACTCATATCATCAAGAACAATCAAGCAGGACGTAGGGTATTACCTCCTTCAAGAGGGCTCAAACCTAGGTAAACATCATGTCCCCTGCCTCCTGTTACCAACCGCCTTAGACGCACAGTTCGGGACCCTCTACCCGAGATACGCCGGTTTTGACACCGACATTAGTGCTTTCATTGAGAGTTCCACTGTGTCGTCATCATAAGCGGGGATGGCTCGTCTCATTGTCAAGGACAACATCACTTCTAGGGGAGCGCTGGCTGTAGGCAAAACTCTCTGACTAGGCGGCTTTGTCATGACCGCCTGCTTGGCCGTTGCGCCAACGATGACTTCTCGGGTCATCGAAAATAGCCTCCACATCGGCTCAAAATTCGCCAAGCAGATGGATCCAATGGAGATCTCCTCTTTGAACAAGCTCTTGGATCACATTGCCACTCTGGGAGTCGCTACGGACTACGATCAGATTGGGCTTAAAGCCGACCAAAGGGAGATTAACTCTCCACCGGTCACCCATCAAATAGCGGTGGTGGAGGAGCAACGTGGCGGTTCTCCATCTATCCTGAGGATGAACTATGTCTGGATTCCCGAGCTCTCCGAGCCGGATACCCACTCACGGGAGGACATCGCCCTAACACTGAACCTAGAATCATGTCGCATAGCAAACTCGCCGAGCAACATCCCGGAGCCCGAACTTCCAAGATCGGAAACTCCCCTGCCCCAGGATCTCAGATTGGGTCAAGGTCCGGAGTTAAATCCACCCACCCACCCAGATACGAAATGATCTTTCCCACATTAGGCAAGCGCCCCAAGAGACAGTACATCACTATTGGGCCAGATTCCTCCTTGTAATGAACAAGGTCAAGGACTGTCGCGAGGAAGACACAATTTCGTTCTTTTGCAACAATTGAACGGACAGGGGGATCCTCAACGCCATAAGTCGCTATGACATAGCACACTTTGATGACTTGGCGGCCATAGTACGGAAGAACAGTGCGATGGAAAGCGCCTGGAAAACCCAAACACAATTTTGGGACAATCCTGCTCTGACGAAACCCCCAGTCCGAACTAAAAGGGTGAACTCTCATAAGTCGCCTGACTCAATTACAAAGAAGCAAAAACCCACTACAGGGCATGGAACCGTATTGCAGGGATGGCTTAACCGGCCCTGCAAAATTCATAGTACAACGGATACCATATCCACATGTAGTCTTAGAGCATGTTGGGTACTTTGGCAGGTAACCAAGAGCGGTGAGGATCTCCTCATCCAAAACACCCCAGAAGACCCTCCCGTGGATAACAATACAGTATTAATAGTCTTCGAGACCTTCGCCTCAAATAATAGGCGTAAGCGAGCACTCCGCAGCCTTGCCGAAGTCTGCCACGTAGCAGCAATAAATCCATGGAGCGACACGGCCATTACTTTCAATGCCAGCGACGAACCTAAATACAGAACAGCCCGAGCACCAGCCGCTTTGGTCCTCAGTCCAATTGTGGACGGCTTTCGGCTCACAAAAGTGCTCAGGGACGGCGGCAGCGGATTAAACCTCATTTATGAGGAGACTCTTCAAAAAATGGAAATAGACAGCAATAGTATTGAGCAAAGCACCATGACCTTCCGAGGAATCATCCCCAGTCGGGACGCACGTTGCGCTGGGAAAATCACACTAGATGTGGTATTCGGCACTCCGGAAAATTACAGGTCCGAAGAAATCCCATTCCAAGTGGCCCCATTTAGCAGTGGATACCACGCCCTTCTAAGGCAGGAGGCATTCACGATTTTTCAAGCCATACCCCATTACGGGTACATGAAGCTCAAAATGCCCGGACCCAATGGAATCATCACTCTATCTAGTGATCCGGACATAGCACTCCGTGCCGAGAACAAAACAGCCGCACTGGCCCTCGAGGCATTATCCAAAGCCCTTGTGGCGGAGAAATTAACCGCGCTGCGCTCCAAAGTGGATAGGGACGATGTGATACTAGACAAAAGATCCAATTCCACCTCCTTTAAACCAGCGGATGAAATAGTCAAATTCCAAGTCCATCCAACGGACCCCACAAAAAAAGCATCCATTGGGGCACATCTAAACCCCGCCGTAGATGCTACACTACGGGAGTTCCTGCGTGAATTGGGACATATTCGCCTGGCATCCTTCAGACATGGCAGGAATCCCACGCAGGCTAGCCGAGCATAGCCTAAACATTCTAAAAGGATTCAGGCCGATCAAGCAGACTCTTCGGCGTTTCTCCTAACCTAAGCGACAAGCCATGGGAGAGGAGCTAGCCAAATTACTGGAGGCCGGATTCATTAGAGAAATAAAGCATCCGGACTGGCAAGCAAACCTGGTGATGGTGCCAAAGAAGGACAAATCCTGGCGCCTATGTGTCGACTTCAAGGACCTTAATAAGGCTTGCCCAAAGGATCCCTTCCCCCTCCCTCGCATCGATCAAATTATCGATGCTACCGCAGGACACGACTCATTGTGCTTCCTCGACGCATACTCATTGTGCCACAGCCGGACTAGAAGAAATAAAAGCCATCCTGGCCACCAACCCAATCTTGGTCGCGCCAAATGTTGGCGAACCAATGCTATTATATATAGAGGCAACTCACCAAGTTATAAGCGAAGTGCTCGTCGTCGAACGAGAGATGGACGGACATAAATTCCCACTTCAAATGCCAGTATATTATGTATCCATCGTCCTCACTCCGTGCAAAACACGGTACCCACATTATCAAAAGATAGCATACGCGGTATTCATGGCATCCCGGAAATTATGACACTACTTTCAAGAGTGTTCAATTACGGTGGCCTCTGAAGTACCACTCAACGACATAATAAACAACCGCGATGCCACAGGCTGGATTGCCAAATGGGCTATCGAGCTCCTCCCGTTCGACGTAACATATAAACCACGGCGAGCCATTAAGTCGCAAGTACTGGCCGATTTCGTAGCCGAATGGACAGAAGCCGAACTCCCTAAAGAGTACGGCGCATACTCCAATTCGATCATGCACTTCGACGGCTCTAAAATGCTAGCGGGTTTGGGGGTTGGTGTCGTCCTGACGTCCCCCACCGGAGATACAGTGCAATACGTACTCCAAATACTATATACAGACTCCAATAACGCAGCCGAATACGTGGCCCTATTACACGGTCTCCGGATGGCAGTCTCCATGGGCATTCAACGCCTGGAGGTGCCTGGGGACTCGAACCTCGCAATATCCCAAATAAATGGAGACTTCGATGCCAAGGATCTGAAAATGGCGGCATATCGCAACGCCGTCCTCAAAATGTCAGCTCGGTTCGAGGGGCATGAATTCCACCATGTGGCTCGGGAAAGAACCAGGCGGCGGACATCCTCGCCCGTATCGGCGCTAAACGCGACCCTATCCAACCGAACATCTTCCTGGAAAAACTGCTTAAACCATCCGTGGTATGGGAAGGGGACACCGACAACAATATTCCGGACCCGGGCACAACCCCAGATACCGAACACTCTGACACAATCCAAGGCTCTGCCATCGAAATAACACCTTCAGCCCACGTAATAATGGCCATCATCGCCCCGCGGACAGAACCATTCCTGGCCTACCTAACCAGGCAGGAACTACTAGAGGACCAAAATGAGGCACGTTGCATAGTGCGGCGATCTAAAGCCTACAAGGTCCACCTGGGAGAGCTTTATAATAAAAGCACTACCGGAGTCCTTCAAATGTGCATCTCCGAAGAGGAAGGGCAGAAGCTTTTGGCAGAAATCCATGCCGGACTCTGCGGCCATCACGCCACAGCTCGGGCCCTTGTAAGCAAGGCATTCCGTACAGGTTTCTATTGGCCGACGGCCTGGGAAGATGCGCAGCATCTGGTCCAGCATTGCGTCGGTTGCCAGCTATTTGCAAACCAAAGCTATATGCCGCCTACCGCTCTCCAAACAATCCCCATTACTGGGCCCTTTGCGGTCAGAGGGCTTGATATGGTCGGACCCCTTAAAGGGGGAACCCATAATAAAAAATACTTACTGGTCATGGTGGATAAATTCACCAAATGGATAGAAGCCAAACCTGTCAAAACGGTTGAATCCGGACCGGCGATAGACTTCATATCCGGGGTCGTACACCGTTATGGCATCCCCCATAGCATAATCACTGACAATGGCACGAACTTTACAGCCGACGAGGTGAAACTTTGGTGCAGCAACATGGGCATCAAGCTCGATTCTGCTTCTGTCTATCACCCGCAAACTAACGATCAAGTCAAGCGAGCGAATGGTATTATCATGAGCGGCATTAAACCCAGATTAGTGCGGTCCTTAAAGTAGTCAAACACGCACTGGGTAGAGGAGCTCGACTCCATACTATGGGGGCTGCGGACCATGCCGAATCGCACTACCGGATACACACCGTTCTTTATGGTGTACGACGCAGAGGCTATTCTGCCTTGCGACATAATTCATGACTCACCTCGAGTGCGCATTTACGAAGAAAAAGAGGCCGAGCTCGATCGGCAGGACAGTTTGGACGCCCAGGAGGACAAGCGCGATGTGGCAAAGGCCCATTCCGCATTCTATCAGCAACAGGCTCGAAGGTATCAAAGCAGAGAAGTACGTGCCAAAACCTATAACATTGGCGAACTAGTTCTATGCCTGTCGGAGAAGAAAAAGAACAAGCTCAAGCCCAAATGGGAGGGTCCCTTCATTATTGACCAGGTTCTGAGCGGTGGAGCATACTGTTTGTAGGACGCATCGGATAATCGACTCAAGCCAAACCCATGGAATGCAGCCAGACTCCAAAGATTCAACGCCTAGCGTCGGACACTATGTTCGTCTCCACACCTCCGTCAATTTTTTGCATATCTATGTTTTCTCTCTTTCTCCCTGTTTACTCTCTTCAAGGCCCTTAAAGGCTATACTTGTGTCCTGGTTACACAATCTTGACGCGCTAACCATGCTGATTATACCTAGGGGCTTCTTATACAGGAGCTTAATCTAACTATTTTCTTGGGCTTTACGACCCATACATGTGTTATTCTTCCGCATGTACCTTTTTTCGCCATTATATGCATCGATACGACTTAAGTTTTGGCCAAGCTGGGTTGCCTGGCTATTGTATTTATGCCCTACATTCCTGTTAATTCGGCTAGGGCATAAGGGGAGCACCTCTGCGATTGTTACTGCCGGGTCAGCCGGATGTGTACCTCAGACTGGGTGAAGCCGAAAGCTAGCGTTCTTAAGGGAATATTCGGTCGGTGAATAAAAGATGACTTTTATCTAATTTGAAACATGCCCCCAGATGTTTATATCCTGCGTCTCTTTTCGCAGTTCGGACATGCACATTAGGGCATGCGTACCCACGGAAAGGAACGCTTAACGGAACTATTCTCCCTGGAACATGTTTCTTACTACCCATGTAATATAACATAACTAGTTGGGTACTTGTCTGTTCAAGCACTTATGACCCCTACGCCTGGTCTCCATGCATACCCCAGTTTTTACATAACCGAGCGGGTATTCAGATACACTCCGGACTATCAGGTCCAGAGGTTGAAGCGAAAAGGTCCGCCATGACAAATGATTTACAATCCGGCTAGGGACATTACATATGTCACTTGAATTACACAGTCGCTAAGACTGATTCAATTCTTCTTCTATACCATCCAACAGGCTGTCTAGCCTACAATCCTGTTGGGAATACTTTGCGGCTAATTCTACTTGATCATACAATAAACTAATGGGATCTCTTTCCCATCAGGCCCCACGGGTCCGACCTCAGCCATGTGGTTCGGGTCCGCTTTGGTATAGCGCGTCTTCACCATAGCCCAGGCTTCCCTTGCACCTTGTCGGCAGGCGGATATCTTCCATAATCGGAAGCACCGCCGCACTCCCTTGAGCTTCTCTAAAAGCTCCCCTATGCCTCTGGGTGGGGACGCGGATGGACACAAGGCTTGGGCAATACCCTGCAGCACCTGCCGAACTTATTCGTGCAATTGTGAGAGCTCTGGTAGAAGATCACCCGAAGACCTGGGCATCTCCTCCGCGGGACGACCCGTCAGCATTCCTGCAGACATAACTCTGTTAGCCGGCTTCTTCACCGAACTCCTTTAAAAGTTCCTTCAAGCACTTACTAAAAATGATGCGCCGAAGCCGTTTGTTCTCCTTCACGGAGTCTGTAAGATGGGCTTGGACATCTTTCAGTTCCACGCCCAGCCGGATATTGGCATCTTGGAGATCATTTTTCTCCTGCTTGACTCGCGTAAGCACGCGCTCGCCAGCATTTCGCTGTCGATCATCACGTGCCGCATCCAATGCCACGGCCTCCAGATTCACTCCAGGTCCACCTGCAACATCTATTGTTAGATTTGCATACATGCCGGATACTACCTGGTACCCATATTCTTTGCAATGGAAACAAGTGTTACTAGAGGGACCCTTCTCGGACTCCTTCAACGCGGCAACAACGGCCCCTAGCTGGGCCTTGCACTAGGCCAGCTCTTGAGACAATTGGGAATTCTTCTCTGTCGGAACCTGCACAAATAATGATCCTTAAATCAGTTGCGTCAACTGTTTCAAGTCTCACGGGCTACTGATACATATAATCGTCAGATTTTCTTACCCGTATATCCCTTACATACTGGTCCATGGCTCTGGCTAGACCATTTTAAGCGGCACAGATGTACGCGTCTCCGGATTTGAAGGCATCAAATGCCTCTGGCGAGAAACAAGCATCACGGAGTACGGCCCGACGACGCCTGTGATTCATGGCGCTCTACACTTCGGAATTTGTAGCGGATAGTCTGTCTACATCCTCTGTAGGAGGAACACCCGGTGTCTACCCCGCGTTAGCTTCCGCCTCTATGTCCGGCTCTGGAGCTCGACTAGTCAAGGCGTGATCGGCAACCTCTCTGGATATAGTCCGGCGAGCATTTTTTCTACTAGGAAACACGGACGTCATTATATTTTAAGAAAGACGACAACCACAGAGTGAGGTTTTGTGTCATACCTCTGTGCCGGCGTCTCCGTCCTGACCGCCTTCCTTTTTGGCCTACCCGGTTTCGGTGCCTCTTGTTGGCGAGTTGGTGCGGGTTCGGCATGGCGTCCCGAAGGCCTTCCCTGTAAGACACCATATGTGTATGGTAGGTGAAGTGCATAAAAGGGGATCCTTTTTGGGAGTTGGGACTTTGGTTTTTCTTACATGCGACGCAGGGAGTAGTCCAGGAGAGTCGGCCGTTATGGCCACCATGGCGTCATCGTAGCTCAATGGATAGAATTGTCTGTCTATCAGCTCCACAAATATGTCCGGATCCTCTTCGAGTCTGGGATCGAGGGCCCGGTCAGGGTCCTCCGGTTGTGGAGGTGGGCTGTTGACCTCTCGTACAGCTTTTCGCAGTTCCTGCCGTGAAATGGCAGGGTGAGTACCTATGACGAAGAATGTGGGAAGGTTGGGAGTAAAGAGGTACAACTTACCCAGCTTGGAGGGTTGTACATGGAGAATCCATCCCGTGGCTTAATACAGATGAACTCCTCTTCCTCTCACTTGAACAACTCGGACATACTTTTTGCTAAAGCAACAGCGGAGTCCGGTCCCTTGCGCCCGCAATGGGTGGCATCATCTTCCCCGTTAAAACACCACAGGGGCTGCCCTCGATATTGAAGTGGCTGCACCCCCGCATTATGCATATTGACATAACCTCGATTATTGTCAATCCTGATTGAGCCAGCGCTTTAATCCGGTTCATCTGGGGGCTCCGTGGGAGCTAGTTTCGGCGTTTCTTCAGAGGAGCATTGTTGAACTCAGGAAGACCCCGCCGAACAGGGTCTGGAAGGGGGACGTCCTCCATGTAAAACCACTCCGAAGGCCAGTCTTCGGACGTCTTCTTTGGAGTACCGGACAGGTATCCAGTCTCGGCGATGCGCCATATTTCGGCTCTGCCCACTTGATAAAGTGACCCCTTCTGTGTGCGGGGCACAAGGCAGAATAGCCTTTTCCATAGTTCGAAATGAGCCTCGCAGCCCAGAAATAGCTCACAAAGGGCAACATAATCGGCGATGTGTAATCTGGAAGCAGGGGTGAAATTATGCAGCTGGAGGCCGTAAAACTCCATGAGCCCGCGGAGGAACGGATGAATTGGAAATCCGAGTCCACTTAGTAAGTAAGGGACACGGCATACCCGCTCCCCCTTAGAGGGACTGGGGAAGCGCTCCACTTGCTCCCCGCCATTATAGGCGGCGAGCCCGGCTCGGACGGGGACCATATACGTTGGAGGGAGAAATCCCTGGGTCTGCAACTCTACTAATCGGCTATGTGGGACGAAACACTTCTCCCAGTCACCGGGCTGAGGGCTACGGGAGCGAGAGGAGGAGCTGCAGTGGCCGGCCATGATGGAATGGATTTTTTCGAGCGCGCTCCGATGGATTCTCGCCGTTGGAGGATGGTGTGGATTGTATCTAAGAATCCCCATCCCTTTAATAGACGATTTATTTACCTGGCTAGGGGGGCGAATGTAAAAACGCCCTGGCTCCTTGCATTCACTCAACGCGTGGAAGATAGCCCTTATTGGGCGTAGAAGCCAAGAAGTCTAAAATTTATGGGAGCCGGACACTACTTAGCAGATATTCAGGATTTGGAGAAGAACCCGCCTTGCACTGCCGAAGACAATACTGCATGCCGGACTCATCATCATTGAAGCCTGGTTCAGGGGCAGCTGAGGGATTCCTAGATTTGGGGCTCTCCGGACAACCGGACTATATCCTTTGGTCGGACTGTTGGACTATGAAGATACAAGATTGAAGACTTCGTCCTGTGTCCGGATGCGAGTCTCCTTGGCGTGGAAGGCAAGCTAGGCAATACGGATATGTAGATCTCCTCCCTTGTAACCGACTCTGTGTAACCCTAGCCCCTCCGGTGTCTATATAAACCGGAGGGTTTAGTCCGTAGGACAACATACAATAATACCATAGGCTAGCTTCTAGGGTTTAGCCTTTTTGATCTCGTGGTAGATCAACTCTTGTAATACTCATATCATCAAGAACAATCAAGCAGGACATAGGGTATTACCTCCTTCAAGAGGGCCCGGACCTAGCTAAACACCGTGTCCCTGGCCTCCTGTTACCATCCGCCTTAGACGCATAGTTTGGGACCCCCTACCCGAGATCCTCCGGTTTTGACACCGACAATAGGTACATACACTGAGGAACTACAGAAGCACCAAGTTAAGAATGATGAACCACAATTGTACTAAAGACTATAGAGAGAGAGAGGCGAAAGATATTCTGGTTGCTAGAGAAGGTGAAGCGGAATGCCCATATTGTGCCCTCCTCCATGTGTAATGCACGCACGACTCTAGGACAACCCCTTGTGATGGCTGCCCGTCCATCCTTCACTGTCTTCATTACGACTTCTCCATGCTCATTGTAGTCTTCATGAAATACTTTAACCTTCACTGTGTGTCCACCAATCATGTACTTTGCGAGGTAATCTCGAGTGGACTGCTTCAGGAACCACTGGGAACGAAAAAGATTCAGACATTGTTGTCTAACAACTCACTATATGTTGTAAGAACAGAAGGCTGCAGAATTTGTAGTTACCATCCTACAGCTCACTGTTGTGTTGGATAGAGCATAAAAACCAATTTGCTTGCCACCATGCGTATTTTTTTCCTAATAATCCTTATCAGTTTCCTCACTTGGTTCTTATTCATGAATATCCCATTGCCCCATACGCAAAAATGGTCGATGTGTGGATCCTTGCCAAGGCCATATGTACCTACAAGCAACAAGACAATATTAGAAGCTAACAAGTGTCCAGGCCTGGATCTATATGCACTACATTATGGAACGACGGGGGGAGTACAAGCTGAGGGATGAAGCTAACCTCGGCGGAAAATGGTGGTTACTCCTGTTGTTGTCCTGCATAAGTAGTGGAAAGGCATAATAAGTACAACAACCTTAACATCAAACAAATATAGAAAAGGTAAACAACATCATCTCCAAATGATAGCTTGAATTTGTTGGTTTCAGCATGTTCTTGAAGCAGATATAAAATGGAAGGCAATGTTACCGACAGTAGGCTTAACTGCCATCAAATATTGCAATTCAACTGGTATGTTTGAAAATGAATAGAACATAGGTAATGCTTGAACATCACACTGGATAAATGTGTAAAACTGAAATAAAGGGCATGTGTTAACAACACCAGGAATAACTAGAACCAAATATAGCCGTTCAAACTGGTATTGATGTAGTCGAGCGCCACAGTCTTGACTTGCACATAATGAACAACACACTGTGAATGACTGAAATAAACAAGGCATAAATGACCAATATAACAACCAAATATAGCCATTGAAAACTGGGCAGAGTCTCACTGCAACCAACTTAACAAGCAAATACAGATAAACAGGGCATATGCTTGAAAACTGGACAAATGCTCACTTCAACCAACCTAACAAGCAGATAAAAATAAACAAGGCATCTGCTTGATAACTGGACAAATGCTAAAAAGAGCAAACTAATAACCAAATATAGATAAACAAGGCATCAGCTTGATAACTGGGCAAATGCTAAAAAAGCAACGTAACAACCAAATACAGATAAACAAGGCATTTACCTGATAACTTGACAAATGCTCACTGCAACCAAACTAAGAACCAAATACATATAAACAAGGCATCTGCTCGTTAACTGGAAAAATGCTCACTCCAACCAACCTAATAACCAAATACTGATAAACAAGGCATCTACTCACTATAAATAACCAAATATAGCCATTCATGAAACTGAAGTGGACAATTCATACTTAAAAATCACATGGACCATTGAACAATACATTTTTGCATAACTGAAATAATTAAACATGGCGCAGTTAAAACACCGCACGACAAGTGCTACTACAACAAAGGGTACGGGTGGGCAAGCAAGAAAAGGTAAGATTTGTTGATAGAATGTTGCCTCACATTTCATGGATAGGATCCTTCCAGTTGGAAGAGCACAGACCCATGGTGCGCTCTCTAATGTCACAGATGGGTTGTTTCACCTTGGAAGAACCTTCGTGGGTGCCCTCCTCGTGGTTGAGGTCGTGGTCGATGAGATCTGACTTGGCAATTGAGGATCCCCAGCCGTCGTCGTAGAACATGTCCTTCAGAAATGACAAAATGGGCTCGATGGTGTAAAGCTCACAAATCCTTGACCACTTGGCGGAGGAGATCAGTGGCAGGGCGTCTAAGAGATCGATGGTGGATGAACTAGAGGGGTTGGGGATGGACCACATAACCTATGAGATGGACCATGTGAAGCCGTCGTTGTGGATGAGCTTGATGTCGTAATATGCTTGCCCGCTGACAGGAAGCCTTCGGCATGGCAACGTAGTCAACATCTTCGCTGGCTTCCACGGTGACGTGTTGCTCCGGGATCGACAGGTCAGGGCGAACATCGGCCACCTCGCCAACGTCCGCCGGAGAGGCCATGATAAACCTCTTCTTGGGCGAACGCTCGTCGGGCTCCCCGGGATATATGGTCGAGCTTAAGCTGCAACATTCTGGAGTAGGGATGTGGATCTGGCGGGGAGGGACACCGCAGGCCCCATCTAAAAAAATCAAGGGAGTGGGGAGACGGTATGGGAATCGCCGGGTAACCTAAACTTTATTATTTAAGCTAGGAGGAACGGGTAGACCAGCAGGGGTTGGCGGCAGCGCCCGCAGCGGCCATGAGCTAGGGTTTTGGGGGAGGGGGTGGGGGACTGTGGAGCGGTGTGGTGTTTGAGGATGCGCCACGGCTACTGAAAATTTTAGTAATGGTGGGTGGAGATGGTAGTGGGCGAGGGAGGGCGACGGTTCAAATGCCTCGGCTACTGCAATTTTACTATAAGGTCGGTGCTGGAGGAGTATGGGCGACGGTTGAAGTACGGCAGCTACTAAAATTTGGGTAAAGAAATTGACGCAGGGCAGGAGTGCCAAGTTCGCGCATGGTCCTATAACAATATGCATGTATGATAATAAGGAAAAGTGGTGTGGAACCGCCGATTTTTGCAACGCTCAAGGTGAGTAGTTTGTTTTTATATTTCTAACTAGCTGGTCTATCGCACACCGTTCGTCCTAATTTCCAAATAAACTTACCCGCCTTTAGCTTGCACATGTGGTGGTTTTATAGCGCACTTGCATCGCACACGGTTAAGCCAATACCTCCACCCTTTACTCACGCTTGCGCGGTCGTGGTGATTTTACAGCGCACCCATCGCACATGGTTGAGCCAGTACCTCCACCTTTGCTCGTTCTTGCGCAGGCGTGGTGATTCACAGCGCACTTGTATCGCACATGGTTAAGATATTATACCCGTGTCCATTGAGCGTCATCAGAGTCTTTGCAACAAAAAATAACGTTAGAGAGGGTCAGAAGACAGCCACACCAGCATGTGGCCGAATTATATATGAGTGAAAAGGGTGGTCTGTGATGTTCAAAATTCCAATGAACAACTTTGACTGTGGGGCCCACGGTTGGGCGCGTCATCGAAGATCGATGAGAGGGGCAGATGTCTAGAACCACCTGGAAGTGGCCAAATATATGTAGGAATATTGGGGATGTTTACAACTATAAATACACAATGCATAACTTTGTGGCACCTGCCTCGCAAACCCGAAAACACCCTTGGATATATATATATATACACACATAAACACTATTCTGATCATGGGATCAGAATAATATTCTGACCACAACCTGACCTGCCCCGCTAGTAGTACGTTGAACTTCCCTGTGAACTAGGTTGAACTTCCGCCAACATTGCCCAAATGGGGCTTGCGATATATCGTTGGAAAGCTATGGACACCAATATCATGACCCAACTTAAATTTTTGGCAAAATATAAGTGGCTTAAGAGCAGTTTTGAAAACCGTTTTTTCTTCGCACAAAAAACGTGAATCGCATTTTCAGTCACATTTCTAAACTGTTTATCGAAATGAGGCATATAATATGGTGTTGGAAAGCTGCTGCAAAACCGCTCCTTCCACATGTTTAAAGTTTTCTCTAATTCCCTATGGTTAAAGAGTAATTTGAAAAAACGTAAAATTTCGTAAACCGAACAGCTGAGTTTGTTTTTTTGATGTCATTTCTAAACGGCTAATTCAATGGAGGCATATGATACGGCGTTGGAAAGCTTATGAAAATGCGCTACTTTTTCATCTTGTAAGTTTTTTCTAATTTTGAATAGTTTAAGAGTAATTTAGAAAATGGTCCAAGTCCTTCTGAGTTCGTATTTTCGAGCTAATTTTTTAACCGTGCGTCCGAATGCAACAAATAATATGGCATTGCAAAGCTTGAAAAAATCAAAACTTTTTGGTATGTATTGTTTCTCCCAATTCTTTACGGTTTTAAGTCAGTTTCGAAAATGGCGAAAAATGTATTTTCGCTGTAATTTATACAAACTTTATCAGAATGGGGCAAATAATATACCGCTGAAAAGCTACGGAAAATGCGAAACTTTTTCATGTTGATGGTTTTCTCTGAATCCTGGCCGTTTTCAAGTAATTTCGAAAATAGCGAGATCATTCGTTCTGCCTTTATTGCAAAACAGATTCTTCGAAAATGCACCGCGTGAAGAACCTGAACTTCTCGGCATGTGTACCTGAACTTCACTCTGTTTTTCATGTGATTTTTTTGCTCTTAGCTCTCCATCCACTGCTCGTAGCTCTCCATCCACTCACCGGAATTGAGCAAGTGATATACGAGTGGAAAGCTGCTGTAAACACACAACTTTCCCGTGTTGATCATTGTTTCATACTCGCGACGATTTTAAAAGTTTTTCATCTGAAATTCATTCACTATAGTAGTCGAACTTCCTGTTGTTTTCACGTTGAACTTCTGTGACATATGTTCTTTCGTAATTTTCCCATTCATTTGGTCCATGTTACACAAATGATATTCCTTTTGTACAAATCTCTATCACAATTTTTTTTCAACTTTATCCGATGGAGGACTTGAACTTATAACAACAAAACATTTAGACTTTGCTTTTTATTCTTTTTTAATACAAAATACACACCGTGTAGTATGTGAACTTCTCGTAGTTATCAATCTGAACTTCTCTCGGTTACGTGAAAATATCTGAGTTTTTTTATGAATTTTTAATCTGATTTTCTTAATCCTTTTTTATGCATTTTGAAGCGCTCTATTTTTAAAAGTTGACCTTCTTGTTATTTTGTTTGAACTTCTTGTTTCCACTCTTTAATAACGAGGAAATTTTGAGTTTTCTATAATCATCGAACTTCTCCATCTTTTTAATATGGACTTCCTGGCTTTATTTTCTTAATCTTTATAATTTGAATTTTTTATTTTCTCTTTGAAATCAAATTGCTCCCAAATAATAAGTAAACTTCTTTGTGGATTGAGAGAATTATTTTAAATTGCAAAAAACATTTTTTTTTTGTTTTCGTACAGGGAAATACAAGGTGAACATATCTTACAAGAATTTTTGAACTTCCCCGGACAGAGAACGTGAACTTCTTGAAACAAACCTTTTAAGATTTTAGTTTTCTATTCTTATATTGTTATCTGGAATGCTTTTCGTGTACTAGTTGAATTTCCATTGTTTTCACCTTGATATTCTATCACGTATTTTTGTTCAACCTCTCTCACAAGAATTGTTGAACTTTATCGGGCCGAGCACTTGAACTTCTACCAACAAAACTTTTAGCCTTTGCTTTTTCATTAAAAAAAATTCATACTAAATGCACACTGTGTAGTACGTGAACTTCTGGCAGTTACCAACCTGAATTTCTATCGTTTCCATGAAAATATCTGAGTTTTTTATGAATATTAATCAGAATTTCTTAATCCTTTTTCATGAATTCTGAAGCGATCAATTTTAAAAAGTTGAACTTCTTGTTATTTTATTTTTGAACTTCTTGTTTCCATTCTTTAATAATGACAAAAATCTAAGTTTTCTATAATCATCGAACTTCTTCATCTTTTTAATATAGACTTCCTAGTTTTATTGTTTTTTTCTTGTTTTTTGCTCATAATAAAATTTATTGGATTATATACAGAACACAAATTTATGAGAAAATTTGGTGGATGGGAAGAATGGAATCAGAGTGTGCACTTCAAAAAGAACTTGCACTCTACATGAACTTGTGTTCTTGTTCTATCTGAACTTCTGATTTTTTTCGCTTTTGAACTTGTGTTGGTGTTTCTGACCAAACCTTGTAGTATTTTCACTATACTGTTTTCCTTTTTTCTTGACGGGGTTATCTTTTACTTTCTCATAAACATGAAAAGCCACAATAGCAGATCGAGAAGCTAAGATTAAGTTTTGTTCAGTGAAACCAACTAATGAGGATAGGGTTCAAAGGGTGAGTATGATAGCAAAACCAATGTACACTCCAGTAGAATTTTACAACAACAACGTTCAGAGGGGAGAGTGATAGGAAAGACTTCAACACTCCCTATGTTTCATGGAACACAATAAATTCATGAAAATGCAGGCTGAGATATATTGGTCTCAGAGCTAGTATAAAGTAAATAACAAGACCACCGAATCACTACAAATGTTATGTCTGAAATTCAGTATTTAGAAACAACCATCATAGAAAGGATGGAATCTACTGCTTACTGGTGTTCATTCAGAATTTCAGCCACAAAGAGTCACATTTTTTTGCAGGGAACACAAACAGTCACCTTGGAACCAGTCAGAAAGCAACAACAACATTTTCGTTTTGAGGTATCGCTCTGTCTGTGCTAACCATTCATAGCCTGATGCATCACTACTACTACCCTAAAGAACTTTGTTTTAGTTGTTGCCTAAAAGAACCTGCGACTAGCGGTAGCCATCGAAAACTAAACTTACGACTAGGAAGGTGATTTGCTTCATCTGAATTTCCGTCTAAAGCAATCATCTTGGACCCCCGATCAAAAGTGAAAACATTATTCAGAAACTTAATTCAGTACTCAGAAGCTGCAAGCATGGAATGGAACCTTATGCTAACTTGTGTTCACTCTGAATTCTACCGACACAAAATCACCAATGTTCAGAGGCATAGCGATATGATGCAACAGCGATTCGACGAAGAAACTAAATACAGGTGCCCTGTATGCTTCAGGGGGACACCAAATGTACTTTGGCCCACTATGTAGCTGTCCTTTGTTGAATCATTCAGATTGCTGGCTCATGGGGCTGTGGCCGCCTGGTCGCAGTCCATCTGGAGGAGATGGTTGGACGCTGCCATTCTCGTTGCTGCATCGAGGAGGAAGAGGAGTAGGATAGCAGCAGGTGAGTTTTCTGAATGACACTAGACAGTGTAGTTGAACGGCCGGCTGGTGCTCGAGGTAGAAACTGGCCGCCTGGTCCCTGGTCCCAGGCAATAGTGGGGAGGCGGTGACTCGTGCTGGATCGGGGTGCATCTCACGTTGCGCATGCTGCTGGAGGAGGAACGCAGTGGTGACAACTTGTTCTGCTGGGGAGGATGGTTGGGCGGCGGCGTGTGCTGTTGGAGGAGGGAGGTGGGCACAGCGGCGCGTTCGCCGGGGTGGGAAGTAGGGACGGTGGCGCGGTCGCCGGGATGGGAGGTGGGACGGCAGTGCGGTCGCTGG